>NW_027167752.1:0-155850 GCF_040954835.1 Lepisosteus oculatus | reverse complement strand
GTACAGAAAGTGTCCAAACGTGTTTTTCAGCAGAAATAAACATGTTTCTGCAAGTTTGGTCACCCCCATGTAAGTTATGGGGCAGTAACAAGACACTTTTCAAAACGGGTTTTTCAGCCCGAAATAAACGCGTTTTTCAGGCAACTGAATCTACTTGTAACAGCAAGGCTCAGAAGTGCCCACACACTCAGCCCTTAACCCCAGTGTGCAGAAAGGGTCAAAACGTGTTTTTCAGCAGAAATAAACATGTTTCTGCAAGTTTGGTCAACCCCATGTAAGTTATGGGGCAGGTAACATCACACTTTTCAAAACGTGTTTTTCAGCCCGAAATAAACGCGTTTTTCAGACAACTGAATCCCCATGTAACAGCAAGGCTCAGAAGAGCCCACACACTCAGCCCTTAACCCCAGTGTACAGAAAGTGTCCAAACGGTTTTTCAGCAGAAATAAACATGTTTCTGCAAGTTTGGTCACCCCATGTAAGTTATGGGGCAGTAACAAGACACTTTTCAAAACGTGTTTTTTCAGCCCGAAATAAACGCGTTTTTTCAGACAGCTGAATCTCGTGTAACTGCTAGGCCTCAGAAGTGCCCACACACTCAGCTCTTAACCCCAGTGTGCAGAAAGTGTCAAAAAGTGTTTTTCAGCAGAAATAAACATGTTTCTGCAAGTTTGGTCACCCCATGTAAGTTATGGGGCAGTAACAACGACACTTTCAAAAACGTGTTTTTCAGCCCGAAATAAACGCGTTTTTTCAGACAACTGAATCTCCTTGTAATAGCAAGGCTCAGAAGAGCCCACACACTTAGCCCTTAACCCCAGTGTACAGAAAGTGTCAAACGTGTTTTCCAGCAGAAATAAACATGTTTCTGCAAGTTTGGTCAACCCCATGTAAGTTATGGGGCAGTAACATCACACTTTTCAAAACGTGTGTTTCAGCCCGAAATAAACGCGTTTTTTCAGACAACTGAATCTACTTGTAACAGCAAGGCTCAGAAGTGCCCACACACTCAGCCCTTAACCCCAGTGTGCAGAAAGGGTCAAAACGTGTTTTTCAGCAGAAATAAACATGTTTCTGCAAGTTTGGTCAACCCCATGTAAGTTATGGGGCAGTAAAAAGACACTTTTCAAAACGTGTTTTTCAGCCCGAAATAAACGCGTTTTTTCAGACAGCAGAATCTCAGTGTAACTGCTAGGCTCAGAAGAGCCCACACACTCAGCTCTTAACCCCAGTGTGAAGAAAGTGTCCAAACGTGTTTTTCAGCAGAAATAAACATGTTTCTGCAAGTTTGGTCACCCCCATGTAAGTTATGGGGCAGTAACAAGACACTGTTCAAAACGTGTTTTTCAGCCCGAAATAAACGCCGTTTTTTCAGACAACTGAATCTACTTGTAATAGCAAGGCTCAGAAGAGCCCACACACTCAGCCCTTAACCCCCAGTGTACAGAAAGTGTCAAAACGTGTTTTCAGCAGAAATAAACATGTTTCTGCAAGTTTGGTCAACCCCATGTAAGTTATGGGGCAGTAACATCACACTTATCAAAACGTATTTTTCAGCCCGAAATAAACGCGTTTTTTCAGACAACTGAATCTACTTGTAACAGCAAGGCTCAGAAGTGCCCACACACTCAGCCCTTAACCCCAGTGTGCAGAAAGGGTCAAAACGTGTTTTTCAGCAGAAATAAACATGTTTCTGCAAGTTTGGTCAACCCCATGTAAGTTATGGGGCAGTAACATCACACTTTTCAAAACGTGTTTTTCAGCCCGAAATAAACGCGTTTTTTCAGGCAACTGAATCTACTTGTAACAGCAAGGCTCAGAAGTGCCCACACACTCAGCCCTTAACCCAGTGTGCAGAAAGGGTCAAAACGTGTTTTTCAGCAGAAATAAACATGTTTCTGCAAGTTTGGTCAACCCCATGTAAGTTATGGGGCAGTAACATCACACTTTTCAAAACGTGTTTTTCAGTCCGAAATAAACGCGTTTTTTCAGACAACTGAATCCCATGTAACAGCAAGGCTCAGAAGAGCCCACACACTCAGCCCTTAACCCCAGTGTACAGAAAGTGTCCAAACGTGTTTTTCAGCAGAAATAAACATGTTTCTGCAAGTTTGGTCACCCCCATGTAAGTTATGGGGCAGTAACAAGACACTTTTCAAAACGGGTTTTTCAGCCCGAAATAAACGCGTTTTTTCAGACAACTGAATCTACTTGTAAGAGCAAGGCTCAGAAGTGCCCACACACTCAGCCCTTAACCCCAGTATGCAGAAAAGGTCAAAATGTGTTTTTCAGCAGAAATAAACATGTTTCTGCAAGTTTGGTCAACCCCATGTAAGTTATGGGGCAGTAACATCACACTTTTCAAAACGTGTTTTTCAGCCCGAAATAAACGCGTTTTTTCAGACAACTGAATCCCCATGTAACAGCAAGGCTCAGAAGAGCCCACACACTCAGCCCTTAACCCCAGTGTACAGAAAGTGTCCAAACGTGTTTTTCAGCAGAAATAAACATGTTTCTGCAAGTTTGGTCACCCCCATGTAAGTTATGGGGCAGTAACAAGACACTTTTCAAAACGGGTTTTTCAGCCCGAAATAAACGCGTTTTTTCAGGCAACTGAATCTACTTGTAAGAGCAAGGCTCAGAAGTGCCCACACACTCAGCCCTTAACCCCAGTGTGCAGAAAGGGTCAAAACGTGTTTTTCAGCAGAAATAAACATGTTTCTGCAAGTTTGGTCAGCCCCATGTAAGTTATGGGGCAGTATCAAGACACTTTTCAAAACGTGTTTTTCAGCCCGAAATAAACGCGTTTTTTCAGACAGCAGAATCTCAGTGTAACTGCTAGGCTCAGAAGAGCTCACACACTCAGCTCTTAACCCCAGTGTGCAGAAAGTGTCCAAACGTGTTTTTCAGCAGAAATAAACATGTTTCTGCAAGTTTGGTCAACCCCATGTAAGTTATGGGGCAGTAACATCACACTTTTCAAAACGTGTTTTTCAGCCCGAAATAAACGCGTTTTTTCAGGCAACTGAATCTACTTGTAACAGCAAGGCTCAGAAGTGCCCACACACTCAGCCCTTAACCCCAGTGTGCAGAAAGGGTCAAAACGTGTTTTTCAGCAGAAATAAACATGTTTCTGCAAGTTTGGTCAACCCCATGTAAGTTATGGGGCAGTAACATCACACTTTTCAAAACGTGTTTTTCAGCCCGAAATAAACGCGTTTTTTCAGACAACTGAATCCCCATGTAACAGCAAGGCTCAGAAGAGCCCACACACTCAGCCCTTAACCCCAGTGTACAGAAAGTGTCCAAACGTGTTTTTCAGCAGAAATAAACATGTTTCTGCAAGTTTGGTCACCCCCATGTAAGTTATGGGGCAGTAACAAGACACTTTTCAAAACGGGTTTTTCAGCCCGAAATAAACGCGTTTTTTCAGACAACTGAATCTACTTGTAAGAGCAAGGCTCAGAAGTGCCCACACACTCAGCCCTTAACCCCAGTATGCAGAAAAGGTCAAAATGTGTTTTTCAGCAGAAATAAACATGTTTCTGCAAGTTTGGTCAACCCCATGTAAGTTATGGGGCAGTAACATCACACTTTTCAAAACGTGTTTTTCAGCCCGAAATAAACGCGTTTTTTCAGACAACTGAATCCCCATGTAACAGCAAGGCTCAGAAGAGCCCACACACTCAGCCCTTAACCCCAGTGTACAGAAAGTGTCCAAACGTGTTTTTCAGCAGAAATAAACATGTTTCTGCAAGTTTGGTCACCCCCATGTAAGTTATGGGGCAGTAACAAGACACTTTTCAAAACGGGTTTTTCAGCCCGAAATAAACGCGTTTTTTCAGGCAACTGAATCTACTTGTAAGAGCAAGGCTCAGAAGTGCCCACACACTCAGCCCTTAACCCCAGTGTGCAGAAAGGGTCAAAACGTGTTTTTCAGCAGAAATAAACATGTTTCTGCAAGTTTGGTCAGCCCCATGTAAGTTATGGGGCAGTATCAAGACACTTTTCAAAACGTGTTTTTCAGCCCGAAATAAACGCGTTTTTTCAGACAGCAGAATCTCAGTGTAACTGCTAGGCTCAGAAGAGCTCACACACTCAGCTCTTAACCCCAGTGTGCAGAAAGTGTCCAAACGTGTTTTTCAGCAGAAATAACATGTTTCTGCAAGTTTGGTCAACCCCATGTAAGTTATGGGGCAGTAACATCACACTTTTCAAAACGTGTTTTTCAGCCCGAAATAACGCGTTTTTTCAGACAACTGAATCTCCTTGTAATAGCAAGGCTCAGAAGAGCCCACACACTCAGCCCTTAACCCCAGTGTACAGAAAGTGTCAAAATGTGTTTTTCAGCAGAAATAAACATGTTTCTGCAAGTTTGGTCAACCCCATGTAAGTTATGGGGCAGTAACATCACACTTTTCAAAACGTGTTTTTCAGCCCGAAATAAACGCGTTTTTTCAGACAACTGAATCTACTTGTAACAGCAAGGCTCAGAAGTGCCCACACACTCAGCCCTTAACCCCAGTGTGCAGAAAGGGTCAAAACGTGTTTTTCAGCAGAAATAAACATGTTTCTGCAAGTTTGGTCAACCCCATGTAAGTTATGGGGCAGTAAAAAGACACTTTTCAAAACGTGTTTTTCAGCCCGAAATAAACGCGTTTTTTCAGACAGCAGAATCTCAGTGTAACTGCTAGGCTCAGATGAGCCCACACACTCAGCTCTTAACCCCAGTGTGATGAAAGTGTCCAAACGTATTTTTCAGCAGAAATAAACATGTTTCTGCAAGTTTGGTCACCCCCATGTAAGTTATGGGGCAGTAACAAGACACTGTTCAAAACGTGTTTTTCAGCCCGAAATAAACGCGTTTTTTCAGACAACTGAATCTCCTTGTAATAGCAAGGCTCAGAAGAGCCCACACACTCAGCCCTTAACCCCAGTGTACAGAAAGTGTCAAAACGTGTTTTCCAGCAGAAATAAACATGTTTCTGCAAGTTTGGTCAACCCCATGTAAGTTATGGGGCAGTAACATCACACTTATCAAAACGTATTTTTCAGCCCGAAATAAACGCGTTTTTTCAGACAACTGAATCTACTTGTAACAGCAAGGCTCAGAAGTGCCCACACACTCAGCCCTTAACCCCAGTGTGCAGAAAGGGTCAAAACGTGTTTTTCAGCAGAAATAAACATGTTTCTGCAAGTTTGGTCAACCCCATGTAAGTTATGGGGCAGTAACATCACACTTTTCAAAACGTGTTTTTCAGCCCGAAATAAACGCGTTTTTTCAGGCAACTGAATCTACTTGTAACAGCAAGGCTCAGAAGTGCCCACACACTCAGCCCTTAACCCCAGTGTGCAGAAAGGGTCAAAACGTGTTTTTCAGCAGAAATAAACATGTTTCTGCAAGTTTGGTCAACCCCATGTAAGTTATGGGGCAGTAACATCACACTTTTCAAAACGTGTTTTTCAGCCCGAAATAAACGCGTTTTTTCAGACAACTGAATCCCCATGTAACAGCAAGGCTCAGAAGAGCCCACACACTCAGCCCTTAACCCCAGTGTACAGAAAGTGTCCAAACGTGTTTTTCAGCAGAAATAAACATGTTTCTGCAAGTTTGGTCACCCCCATGTAAGTTATGGGGCAGTAACAAGACACTTTTCAAAACGGGTTTTTCAGCCCGAAATAAACGCGTTTTTTCAGACAACTGAATCTACTTGTAAGAGCAAGGCTCAGAAGTGCCCACACACTCAGCCCTTAACCCCAGTATGCAGAAAAGGTCAAAATGTGTTTTTCAGCAGAAATAAACATGTTTCTGCAAGTTTGGTCAACCCCATGTAAGTTATGGGGCAGTAACATCACACTTTTCAAAACGTGTTTTTCAGCCCGAAATAAACGCGTTTTTTCAGACAACTGAATCCCCATGTAACAGCAAGGCTCAGAAGAGCCCACACACTCAGCCCTTAACCCCAGTGTACAGAAAGTGTCCAAACGTGTTTTTCAGCAGAAATAAACATGTTTCTGCAAGTTTGGTCACCCCCATGTAAGTTATGGGGCAGTAACAAGACACTTTTCAAAACGGGTTTTTCAGCCCGAAATAAACGCGTTTTTTCAGGCAACTGAATCTACTTGTAAGAGCAAGGCTCAGAAGTGCCCACACACTCAGCCCTTAACCCCAGTGTGCAGAAAGGGTCAAAACGTGTTTTTCAGCAGAAATAAACATGTTTCTGCAAGTTTGGTCAGCCCCATGTAAGTTATGGGGCAGTATCAAGACACTTTTCAAAACGTGTTTTTCAGCCCGAAATAAACGCGTTTTTTCAGACAACTGAATCCCCATGTAACAGCAAGGCTCAGAAGAGCCCACACACTCAGCCCTTAACCCCAGTGTACAGAAAGTGTCCAAACGTGTTTTTCAGCAGAAATAAACATGTTTCTGCAAGTTTGGTCACCCCCATGTAAGTTATGGGGCAGTAACAAGACACTTTTCAAAACGGGTTTTTCAGCCCGAAATAAACGCGTTTTTTCAGGCAACTGAATCTACTTGTAACAGCAAGGCTCAGAAGAGCCCACACACTCAGCCCTTAACCCCAGTGTAAAGAAAGTGTCCAAACGTGTTTTTCAGCAGAAATAAACATGTTTCTGCAAGTTTGGTCACCCCCATGTAAGTTATGGGGCAGTAACAAGACACTTTTCAAAACGGGTTTTTCAGCCCGAAATAAACGCGTTTTTTCAGACAACTGAATCTCCTTGTAATAGCAAGGCTCAGAAGAGCCCACACACTCAGCCCTTAACCCCAGTGTACAGAAAGTGTCAAAACGTGTTTTCCAGCAGAAATAAACATGTTTCTGCAAGTTTGGTCAACCCCATGTAAGTTATGGGGCAGTAACATCACACTTTTCAAAACGTGTTTTTCAGCCCGAAATAAACGCGTTTTTTCAGACAACTGAATCTACTTGTAACAGCAAGGCTCAGAAGTGCCCACACACTCAGCCCTTAACCCCAGTGTGCAGAAAGGGTCAAAACTTGTTTTTCAGCAGAAATAAACATGTTTCTGCAAGTTTGGTCAACCCCATGTAAGTTATGGGGCAGTAACATCACACTTTTCAAAACGTGTTTTTCAGCCCGAAATAAACGCGTTTTTTCAGACAGCAGAATCTCAGTGTAACTGCTAGGCTCAGAAGAGCCCACACACTCAGCTCTTAACCCCAGTGTGCAGAAAGTGTCCAAACGTGTTTTTCAGCAGAAATAAACATGTTTCTGCAAGTTTGGTCACCCCCATGTAAGTTATGGGGCAGTAACAAGACACTGTTCAAAACGTGTTTTTCAGCCCGAAATAAACGCGTTTTTTCAGACAACTGAATCTCCTTGTAATAGCAAGGCTCAGAAGAGCCCACACACTCAGCCCTTAACCCCAGTGTACAGAAAGTGTCAAAACGTGTTTTCCAGCAGAAATAAACATGTTTCTGCAAGTTTGGTCAACCCCATGTAAGTTATGGGGCAGTAACATCACACTTATCAAAACGTATTTTTCAGCCCGAAATAAACGCGTTTTTTCAGACAACTGAATCTACTTGTAACAGCAAGGCTCAGAAGTGCCCACACACTCAGCCCTTAACCCCAGTGTGCAGAAAGGGTCAAAACGTGTTTTTCAGCAGAAATAAACATGTTTCTGCAAGTTTGGTCAGCCCCATGTAAGTTATGGGGCATTAACAAGACACTTTTCAAAACGTGTTTTTCAGCCCGAAATAAACGCGTTTTTTCAGACAGCAGAATCTCAGTGTAACTGCTAGGCTCAGAAGAGCTCACACACTCAGCTCTTAACCCCAGTGTGCAGAAAGTGTCCAAACGTGTTTTTCAGCAGAAATAAACATGTTTCTGCAAGTTTGGTCAGCCCCATGTAAGTTATGGGGCAGTAACAAGACACTTTTCAAAACGTGTTTTTCAGCCCGAAATAAACGCGTTTTTTCAGACAACTGAATCTCCTTGTAATAGCAAGGCTCAGAAGAGCCCACACACTCAGCCCTTAACCCCAGTGTACAGAAAGTGTCAAAACGTGTTTTTCAGCAGAAATAAACATGTTTCTGCAAGTTTGGTCAACCCCATGTAAGTTATGGGGCAGTAACATCACACTTTTCAAAACGTGTTTTTCAGCCCGAAATAAACGCGTTTTTTCAGACAACTGAATCCCCATGTAACAGCAAGGCTCAGAAGAGCCCACACACTCAGCCCTTAACCCCAGTGTACAGAAAGTGTCAAAATGTGTTTTTCAGCAGAAATAAACATGTTTCTGCAAGTTTGGTCAACCCCATGTAAGTTATGGGGCATTAACATCACACTTTTCAAAACGTGTTTTTCAGCCCGAAATAAACGCGTTTTTTCAGACAACTGAATCCCCATGTAACAGCAAGGCTCAGAAGAGCCCACACACTCAGCCCTTAAACCCAGTGTACAGAAAGTGTCAAAACGTGTTTTTCAGCAGAAATAAACATGTTTCTGCAAGTTTGGTCACCCCCATGTAAGTTATGGGGCAGTAACAAGACACTTTTCAAAACGTGTTTTTCAGCCCGAAATAAACGCGTTTTTTCAGACAACTGAATCTACTTGTAAGAGCAAGGCTCAGAAGTGCCCACACACTCAGCCCTTAACCCCAGTATGCAGAAAAGGTCAAAATGTGTTTTTCAGCAGAAATAAACATGTTTCTGCAAGTTTGGTCAACCCCATGTAAGTTATGGGGCAGTAACATCACACTTTTCAAAACGTGTTTTTCAGCCCGAAATAAACGCGTTTTTTCAGGCAACTGAATCTACTTGTAACAGCAAGGCTCAGAAGTGCCCACACACTCAGCCCTTAACCCCAGTGTGCAGAAAGGGTCAAAACGTGTTTTTCAGCAGAAATAAACATGTTTCTGCAAGTTTGGTCAACCCCATGTAAGTTATGGGGCAGTAACATCACACTTTTCAAAACGTGTTTTTCAGCCCGAAATAAACGCGTTTTTTCAGACAACTGAATCTCCTTGTAATAGCAAGGCTCAGAAGAGCCCACACACTCAGCCCTTAACCCCAGTGTACAGAAAGTGTCAAAACGTGTTTTCCAGCAGAAATAAACATGTTTCTGCAAGTTTGGTCAACCCCATGTAAGTTATGGGGCAGTAACATCACACTTATCAAAACGTATTTTTCAGCCCGAAATAAACGCGTTTTTTCAGACAACTGAATCTACTTGTAACAGCAAGGCTCAGAAGTGCCCACACACTCAGCCCTTAACCCCAGTGTGCAGAAAGGGTCAAAACGTGTTTTTCAGCAGAAATAAACATGTTTCTGCAAGTTTGGTCAGCCCCATGTAAGTTATGGGGCAGTAACAAGACACTTTTCAAAACGTGTTTTTCAGCCCGAAATAAACGCGTTTTTTCAGACAGCAGAATCTCAGTGTAACTGCTAGGCTCAGAAGAGCTCACACACTCAGCTCTTAACCCCAGTGTGCAGAAAGTGTCCAAACGTGTTTTTCAGCAGAAATAAACATGTTTCTGCAAGTTTGGTCAGCCCCATGTAAGTTATGGGGCAGTAACAAGACACTTTTCAAAACGTGTTTTTCAGCCCGAAATAAACGCGTTTTTTCAGACAACTGAATCTCCTTGTAATAGCAAGGCTCAGAAGAGCCCACACACTCAGCCCTTAACCCCACTGTACAGAAAGTGTCAAAACGTGTTTTTCAGCAGAAATAAACATGTTTCTGCAAGTTTGGTCAACCCCATGTAAGTTATGGGGCAGTAACATCACACTTTTCAAAACGTGTTTTTCAGCCCGAAATAAACGCGTTTTTTCAGACAACTGAATCCCCATGTAACAGCAAGGCTCAGAAGAGCCCACACACTCAGCCCTTAACCCCAGTATACAGAAAGTGTCAAAATGTGTTTTTCAGCAGAAATAAACATGTTTCTGCAAGTTTGGTCAACCCCATGTAAGTTATGGGGCATTAACATCACACTTTTCAAAACGTGTTTTTCAGCCCGAAATAAACGCGTTTTTTCAGACAACTGAATCCCCATGTAACAGCAAGGCTCAGAAGAGCCCACACACTCAGCCCTTAAACCCAGTGTACAGAAAGTGTCAAAACGTGTTTTTCAGCAGAAATAAACATGTTTCTGCAAGTTTGGTCACCCCCATGTAAGTTATGGGGCAGTAACAAGACACTTTTCAAAACGTGTTTTTCAGCCCGAAATAAACGCGTTTTTTCAGACAACTGAATCTACTTGTAAGAGCAAGGCTCAGAAGTGCCCATACACTCAGCCCTTAACCCCAGTATGCAGAAAAGGTCAAAATGTGTTTTTCAGCAGAAATAAACATGTTTCTGCAAGTTTGGTCAACCCCATGTAAGTTATGGGGCAGTAACATCACACTTTTCAAAACGTGTTTTTCAGCCCGAAATAAACGCGTTTTTTCAGGCAACTGAATCTACTTGTAACAGCAAGGCTCAGAAGTGCCCACACACTCAGCCCTTAACCCCAGTGTGCAGAAAGGGTCAAAACGTGTTTTTCAGCAGAAATAAACATGTTTCTGCAAGTTTGGTCAACCCCATGTAAGTTATGGGGCAGTAACATCACACTTTTCAAAACGTGTTTTTCAGCCCGAAATAAACGCGTTTTTTCAGACAACTGAATCCCCATGTAACAGCAAGGCTCAGAAGAGCCCACACACTCAGCCCTTAACCCCAGTGTACAGAAAGTGTCCAAACGTGTTTTTCAGCAGAAATAAACATGTTTCTGCAAGTTTGGTCACCCCCATGTAAGTTATGGGGCAGTAACAAGACACTTTTCAAAACGGGTTTTTCAGCCCGAAATAAACGCGTTTTTTCAGGCAACTGAATCTACTTGTAACAGCAAGGCTCAGAAGTGCCCACACACTCAGCCCTTAACCCCAGTGTGCAGAAAGGGTCAAAACGTGTTTTTCAGCAGAAATAAACATGTTTCTGCAAGTTTGGTCAACCCCATGTAAGTTATGGGGCAGTAACATCACACTTTTCAAAACGTGTTTTTCAGCCCGAAATAAACGCGTTTTTTCAGACAACTGAATCCCCATGTAACAGCAAGGCTCAGAAGAGCCCACACACTCAGCCCTTAACCCCAGTGTACAGAAAGTGTCCAAACGTGTTTTTCAGCAGAAATAAACATGTTTCTGCAAGTTTGGTCAACCCCATGTAAGTTATGGGGCAGTAACAAGACACTTTTCAAAACGTGTTTTTCAGCCCGAAATAAACGCGTTTTTTCAGACAGCAGAATCTCAGTGTAACTGCCAGGCTCAGAAGAGCCCATACACTCAGCTCTTAACCCCAGTGTGCAGAAAGTGTCCAAACGTGTTTTTCAGCAGAAATAAACATGTTTCTGCAAGTTTGGTCACCCCCATGTAAGTTATGGGGCAGTAACAAGACACTTTTCAAAACGGGTTTTTCAGCCCGAAATAAACGCGTTTTTTCAGGCAACTGAATCTACTTGTAAGAGCAAGGCTCAGAAGTGCCCACACACTCAGCCCTTAACCCCAGTGTGCAGAAAGGGTCAAAACGTGTTTTTCAGCAGAAATAAACATGTTTCTGCAAGTTTGGTCAGCCCCATGTAAGTTATGGGGCAGTATCAAGACACTTTTCAAAACGTGTTTTTCAGCCCGAAATAAACGCGTTTTTTCAGACAGCAGAATCTCAGTGTAACTGCTAGGCTCAGAAGAGCTCACACACTCAGCTCTTAACCCCAGTGTGCAGAAAGTGTCCAAACGTGTTTTTCAGCAGAAATAAACATGTTTCTGCAAGTTTGGTCAACCCCATGTAAGTTATGGGGCAGTAACATCACACTTTTCAAAACGTGTTTTTCAGCCCGAAATAAACGCGTTTTTTCAGGCAACTGAATCTACTTGTAACAGCAAGGCTCAGAAGTGCCCACACACTCAGCCCTTAACCCCAGTGTGCAGAAAGGGTCAAAACGTGTTTTTCAGCAGAAATAAACATGTTTCTGCAAGTTTGGTCAACCCCATGTAAGTTATGGGGCAGTAACATCACACTTTTCAAAACGTGTTTTTCAGCCCGAAATAAACGCGTTTTTTCAGACAACTGAATCCCCATGTAACAGCAAGGCTCAGAAGAGCCCACACACTCAGCCCTTAACCCCAGTGTACAGAAAGTGTCCAAACGTGTTTTTCAGCAGAAATAAACATGTTTCTGCAAGTTTGGTCACCCCCATGTAAGTTATGGGGCAGTAACAAGACACTTTTCAAAACGGGTTTTTCAGCCCGAAATAAACGCGTTTTTTCAGACAACTGAATCTACTTGTAAGAGCAAGGCTCAGAAGTGCCCACACACTCAGCCCTTAACCCCAGTATGCAGAAAAGGTCAAAATGTGTTTTTCAGCAGAAATAAACATGTTTCTGCAAGTTTGGTCAACCCCATGTAAGTTATGGGGCAGTAACATCACACTTTTCAAAACGTGTTTTTCAGCCCGAAATAAACGCGTTTTTTCAGACAACTGAATCCCCATGTAACAGCAAGGCTCAGAAGAGCCCACACACTCAGCCCTTAACCCCAGTGTACAGAAAGTGTCCAAACGTGTTTTTCAGCAGAAATAAACATGTTTCTGCAAGTTTGGTCACCCCCATGTAAGTTATGGGGCAGTAACAAGACACTTTTCAAAACGGGTTTTTCAGCCCGAAATAAACGCGTTTTTTCAGGCAACTGAATCTACTTGTAAGAGCAAGGCTCAGAAGTGCCCACACACTCAGCCCTTAACCCCAGTGTGCAGAAAGGGTCAAAACGTGTTTTTCAGCAGAAATAAACATGTTTCTGCAAGTTTGGTCAGCCCCATGTAAGTTATGGGGCAGTATCAAGACACTTTTCAAAACGTGTTTTTCAGCCCGAAATAAACGCGTTTTTTCAGACAGCAGAATCTCAGTGTAACTGCTAGGCTCAGAAGAGCTCACACACTCAGCTCTTAACCCCAGTGTGCAGAAAGTGTCCAAACGTGTTTTTCAGCAGAAATAAACATGTTTCTGCAAGTTTGGTCAACCCCATGTAAGTTATGGGGCAGTAACATCACACTTTTCAAAACGTGTTTTTCAGCCCGAAATAAACGCGTTTTTTCAGACAACTGAATCTCCTTGTAATAGCAAGGCTCAGAAGAGCCCACACACTCAGCCCTTAACCCCAGTGTACAGAAAGTGTCAAAATGTGTTTTTCAGCAGAAATAAACATGTTTCTGCAAGTTTGGTCAACCCCATGTAAGTTATGGGGCAGTAACATCACACTTTTCAAAACGTGTTTTTCAGCCCGAAATAAACGCGTTTTTTCAGACAACTGAATCTACTTGTAACAGCAAGGCTCAGAAGTGCCCACACACTCAGCCCTTAACCCCAGTGTGCAGAAAGGGTCAAAACGTGTTTTTCAGCAGAAATAAACATGTTTCTGCAAGTTTGGTCAACCCCATGTAAGTTATGGGGCAGTAAAAAGACACTTTTCAAAACGTGTTTTTCAGCCCGAAATAAACGCGTTTTTTCAGACAGCAGAATCTCAGTGTAACTGCTAGGCTCAGATGAGCCCACACACTCAGCTCTTAACCCCAGTGTGATGAAAGTGTCCAAACGTATTTTTCAGCAGAAATAAACATGTTTCTGCAAGTTTGGTCACCCCCATGTAAGTTATGGGGCAGTAACAAGACACTGTTCAAAACGTGTTTTTCAGCCCGAAATAAACGCGTTTTTTCAGACAACTGAATCTCCTTGTAATAGCAAGGCTCAGAAGAGCCCACACACTCAGCCCTTAACCCCAGTGTACAGAAAGTGTCAAAACGTGTTTTCCAGCAGAAATAAACATGTTTCTGCAAGTTTGGTCAACCCCATGTAAGTTATGGGGCAGTAACATCACACTTATCAAAACGTATTTTTCAGCCCGAAATAAACGCGTTTTTTCAGACAACTGAATCTACTTGTAACAGCAAGGCTCAGAAGTGCCCACACACTCAGCCCTTAACCCCAGTGTGCAGAAAGGGTCAAAACGTGTTTTTCAGCAGAAATAAACATGTTTCTGCAAGTTTGGTCAACCCCATGTAAGTTATGGGGCAGTAACATCACACTTTTCAAAACGTGTTTTTCAGCCCGAAATAAACGCGTTTTTTCAGGCAACTGAATCTACTTGTAACAGCAAGGCTCAGAAGTGCCCACACACTCAGCCCTTAACCCCAGTGTGCAGAAAGGGTCAAAACGTGTTTTTCAGCAGAAATAAACATGTTTCTGCAAGTTTGGTCAACCCGATGTAAGTTATGGGGCAGTAACATCACACTTTTCAAAACGTGTTTTTCAGCCCGAAATAAACGCGTTTTTTCAGACAACTGAATCCCCATGTAACAGCAAGGCTCAGAAGAGCCCACACACTCAGCCCTTAACCCCAGTGTACAGAAAGTGTCCAAACGTGTTTTTCAGCAGAAATAAACATGTTTCTGCAAGTTTGGTCACCCCCATGTAAGTTATGGGGCAGTAACAAGACACTTTTCAAAACGGGTTTTTCAGCCCGAAATAAACGCGTTTTTTCAGACAACTGAATCTACTTGTAAGAGCAAGGCTCAGAAGTGCCCACACACTCAGCCCTTAACCCCAGTATGCAGAAAAGGTCAAAATGTGTTTTTCAGCAGAAATAAACATGTTTCTGCAAGTTTGGTCAACCCCATGTAAGTTATGGGGCAGTAACATCACACTTTTCAAAACGTGTTTTTCAGCCCGAAATAAACGCGTTTTTTCAGACAACTGAATCCCCATGTAACAGCAAGGCTCAGAAGAGCCCACACACTCAGCCCTTAACCCCAGTGTACAGAAAGTGTCCAAACGTGTTTTTCAGCAGAAATAAACATGTTTCTGCAAGTTTGGTCACCCCCATGTAAGTTATGGGGCAGTAACAAGACACTTTTCAAAACGGGTTTTTCAGCCCGAAATAAACGCGTTTTTTCAGGCAACTGAATCTACTTGTAAGAGCAAGGCTCAGAAGTGCCCACACACTCAGCCCTTAACCCCAGTGTGCAGAAAGGGTCAAAACGTGTTTTTCAGCAGAAATAAACATGTTTCTGCAAGTTTGGTCAGCCCCATGTAAGTTATGGGGCAGTATCAAGACACTTTTCAAAACGTGTTTTTCAGCCCGAAATAAACGCGTTTTTTCAGACAACTGAATCCCCATGTAACAGCAAGGCTCAGAAGAGCCCACACACTCAGCCCTTAACCCCAGTGTACAGAAAGTGTCCAAACGTGTTTTTCAGCAGAAATAAACATGTTTCTGCAAGTTTGGTCACCCCCATGTAAGTTATGGGGCAGTAACAAGACACTTTTCAAAACGGGTTTTTCAGCCCGAAATAAACGCGTTTTTTCAGGCAACTGAATCTACTTGTAACAGCAAGGCTCAGAAGAGCCCACACACTCAGCCCTTAACCCCAGTGTAAAGAAAGTGTCCAAACGTGTTTTTCAGCAGAAATAAACATGTTTCTGCAAGTTTGGTCACCCCCATGTAAGTTATGGGGCAGTAACAAGACACTTTTCAAAACGGGTTTTTCAGCCCGAAATAAACGCGTTTTTTCAGACAACTGAATCTCCTTGTAATAGCAAGGCTCAGAAGAGCCCACACACTCAGCCCTTAACCCCAGTGTACAGAAAGTGTCAAAACGTGTTTTCCAGCAGAAATAAACATGTTTCTGCAAGTTTGGTCAACCCCATGTAAGTTATGGGGCAGTAACATCACACTTTTCAAAACGTGTTTTTCAGCCCGAAATAAACGCGTTTTTTCAGACAACTGAATCTACTTGTAACAGCAAGGCTCAGAAGTGCCCACACACTCAGCCCTTAACCCCAGTGTGCAGAAAGGGTCAAAACTTGTTTTTCAGCAGAAATAAACATGTTTCTGCAAGTTTGGTCAACCCCATGTAAGTTATGGGGCAGTAACATCACACTTTTCAAAACGTGTTTTTCAGCCCGAAATAAACGCGTTTTTTCAGACAGCAGAATCTCAGTGTAACTGCTAGGCTCAGAAGAGCCCACACACTCAGCTCTTAACCCCAGTGTGCAGAAAGTGTCCAAACGTGTTTTTCAGCAGAAATAAACATGTTTCTGCAAGTTTGGTCACCCCCATGTAAGTTATGGGGCAGTAACAAGACACTGTTCAAAACGTGTTTTTCAGCCCGAAATAAACGCGTTTTTTCAGACAACTGAATCTCCTTGTAATAGCAAGGCTCAGAAGAGCCCACACACTCAGCCCTTAACCCCAGTGTACAGAAAGTGTCAAAACGTGTTTTCCAGCAGAAATAAACATGTTTCTGCAAGTTTGGTCAACCCCATGTAAGTTATGGGGCAGTAACATCACACTTATCAAAACGTATTTTTCAGCCCGAAATAAACGCGTTTTTTCAGACAACTGAATCTACTTGTAACAGCAAGGCTCAGAAGTGCCCACACACTCAGCCCTTAACCCCAGTGTGCAGAAAGGGTCAAAACGTGTTTTTCAGCAGAAATAAACATGTTTCTGCAAGTTTGGTCAGCCCCATGTAAGTTATGGGGCATTAACAAGACACTTTTCAAAACGTGTTTTTCAGCCCGAAATAAACGCGTTTTTTCAGACAGCAGAATCTCAGTGTAACTGCTAGGCTCAGAAGAGCTCACACACTCAGCTCTTAACCCCAGTGTGCAGAAAGTGTCCAAACGTGTTTTTCAGCAGAAATAAACATGTTTCTGCAAGTTTGGTCAGCCCCATGTAAGTTATGGGGCAGTAACAAGACACTTTTCAAAACGTGTTTTTCAGCCCGAAATAAACGCGTTTTTTCAGACAACTGAATCTCCTTGTAATAGCAAGGCTCAGAAGAGCCCACACACTCAGCCCTTAACCCCAGTGTACAGAAAGTGTCAAAACGTGTTTTTCAGCAGAAATAAACATGTTTCTGCAAGTTTGGTCAACCCCATGTAAGTTATGGGGCAGTAACATCACACTTTTCAAAACGTGTTTTTCAGCCCGAAATAAACGCGTTTTTTCAGACAACTGAATCCCCATGTAACAGCAAGGCTCAGAAGAGCCCACACACTCAGCCCTTAACCCCAGTGTACAGAAAGTGTCAAAATGTGTTTTTCAGCAGAAATAAACATGTTTCTGCAAGTTTGGTCAACCCCATGTAAGTTATGGGGCATTAACATCACACTTTTCAAAACGTGTTTTTCAGCCCGAAATAAACGCGTTTTTTCAGACAACTGAATCCCCATGTAACAGCAAGGCTCAGAAGAGCCCACACACTCAGCCCTTAAACCCAGTGTACAGAAAGTGTCAAAACGTGTTTTTCAGCAGAAATAAACATGTTTCTGCAAGTTTGGTCACCCCCATGTAAGTTATGGGGCAGTAACAAGACACTTTTCAAAACGTGTTTTTCAGCCCGAAATAAACGCGTTTTTTCAGACAACTGAATCTACTTGTAAGAGCAAGGCTCAGAAGTGCCCACACACTCAGCCCTTAACCCCAGTATGCAGAAAAGGTCAAAATGTGTTTTTCAGCAGAAATAAACATGTTTCTGCAAGTTTGGTCAACCCCATGTAAGTTATGGGGCAGTAACATCACACTTTTCAAAACGTGTTTTTCAGCCCGAAATAAACGCGTTTTTTCAGGCAACTGAATCTACTTGTAACAGCAAGGCTCAGAAGTGCCCACACACTCAGCCCTTAACCCCAGTGTGCAGAAAGGGTCAAAACGTGTTTTTCAGCAGAAATAAACATGTTTCTGCAAGTTTGGTCAACCCCATGTAAGTTATGGGGCAGTAACATCACACTTTTCAAAACGTGTTTTTCAGCCCGAAATAAACGCGTTTTTTCAGACAACTGAATCTCCTTGTAATAGCAAGGCTCAGAAGAGCCCACACACTCAGCCCTTAACCCCAGTGTACAGAAAGTGTCAAAACGTGTTTTCCAGCAGAAATAAACATGTTTCTGCAAGTTTGGTCAACCCCATGTAAGTTATGGGGCAGTAACATCACACTTATCAAAACGTATTTTTCAGCCCGAAATAAACGCGTTTTTTCAGACAACTGAATCTACTTGTAACAGCAAGGCTCAGAAGTGCCCACACACTCAGCCCTTAACCCCAGTGTGCAGAAAGGGTCAAAACGTGTTTTTCAGCAGAAATAAACATGTTTCTGCAAGTTTGGTCAGCCCCATGTAAGTTATGGGGCAGTAACAAGACACTTTTCAAAACGTGTTTTTCAGCCCGAAATAAACGCGTTTTTTCAGACAGCAGAATCTCAGTGTAACTGCTAGGCTCAGAAGAGCTCACACACTCAGCTCTTAACCCCAGTGTGCAGAAAGTGTCCAAACGTGTTTTTCAGCAGAAATAAACATGTTTCTGCAAGTTTGGTCAGCCCCATGTAAGTTATGGGGCAGTAACAAGACACTTTTCAAAACGTGTTTTTCAGCCCGAAATAAACGCGTTTTTTCAGACAACTGAATCTCCTTGTAATAGCAAGGCTCAGAAGAGCCCACACACTCAGCCCTTAACCCCACTGTACAGAAAGTGTCAAAACGTGTTTTTCAGCAGAAATAAACATGTTTCTGCAAGTTTGGTCAACCCCATGTAAGTTATGGGGCAGTAACATCACACTTTTCAAAACGTGTTTTTCAGCCCGAAATAAACGCGTTTTTTCAGACAACTGAATCCCCATGTAACAGCAAGGCTCAGAAGAGCCCACACACTCAGCCCTTAACCCCAGTGTACAGAAAGTGTCAAAATGTGTTTTTCAGCAGAAATAAACATGTTTCTGCAAGTTTGGTCAACCCCATGTAAGTTATGGGGCATTAACATCACACTTTTCAAAACGTGTTTTTCAGCCCGAAATAAACGCGTTTTTTCAGACAACTGAATCCCCATGTAACAGCAAGGCTCAGAAGAGCCCACACACTCAGCCCTTAAACCCAGTGTACAGAAAGTGTCAAAACGTGTTTTTCAGCAGAAATAAACATGTTTCTGCAAGTTTGGTCACCCCCATGTAAGTTATGGGGCAGTAACAAGACACTTTTCAAAACGTGTTTTTCAGCCCGAAATAAACGCGTTTTTTCAGACAACTGAATCTACTTGTAAGAGCAAGGCTCAGAAGTGCCCATACACTCAGCCCTTAACCCCAGTATGCAGAAAAGGTCAAAATGTGTTTTTCAGCAGAAATAAACATGTTTCTGCAAGTTTGGTCAACCCCATGTAAGTTATGGGGCAGTAACATCACACTTTTCAAAACGTGTTTTTCAGCCCGAAATAAACGCGTTTTTTCAGGCAACTGAATCTACTTGTAACAGCAAGGCTCAGAAGTGCCCACACACTCAGCCCTTAACCCCAGTGTGCAGAAAGGGTCAAAACGTGTTTTTCAGCAGAAATAAACATGTTTCTGCAAGTTTGGTCAACCCCATGTAAGTTATGGGGCAGTAACATCACACTTTTCAAAACGTGTTTTTCAGCCCGAAATAAACGCGTTTTTTCAGACAACTGAATCCCCATGTAACAGCAAGGCTCAGAAGAGCCCACACACTCAGCCCTTAACCCCAGTGTACAGAAAGTGTCCAAACGTGTTTTTCAGCAGAAATAAACATGTTTCTGCAAGTTTGGTCACCCCCATGTAAGTTATGGGGCAGTAACAAGACACTTTTCAAAACGGGTTTTTCAGCCCGAAATAAACGCGTTTTTTCAGGCAACTGAATCTACTTGTAACAGCAAGGCTCAGAAGTGCCCACACACTCAGCCCTTAACCCCAGTGTGCAGAAAGGGTCAAAACGTGTTTTTCAGCAGAAATAAACATGTTTCTGCAAGTTTGGTCAACCCCATGTAAGTTATGGGGCAGTAACATCACACTTTTCAAAACGTGTTTTTCAGCCCGAAATAAACGCGTTTTTTCAGACAACTGAATCCCCATGTAACAGCAAGGCTCAGAAGAGCCCACACACTCAGCCCTTAACCCCAGTGTACAGAAAGTGTCCAAACGTGTTTTTCAGCAGAAATAAACATGTTTCTGCAAGTTTGGTCAACCCCATGTAAGTTATGGGGCAGTAACAAGACACTTTTCAAAACGTGTTTTTCAGCCCGAAATAAACGCGTTTTTTCAGACAGCAGAATCTCAGTGTAACTGCCAGGCTCAGAAGAGCCCATACACTCAGCTCTTAACCCCAGTGTGCAGAAAGTGTCCAAACGTGTTTTTCAGCAGAAATAAACATGTTTCTGCAAGTTTGGTCACCCCCATGTAAGTTATGGGGCAGTAACAAGACACTTTTCAAAACGTGTTTTTCAGCCCGAAATAAACGCGTTTTTTCAGACAACTGAATCTCCTTGTAATAGCAAGGCTCAGAAGAGCCCACACACTCAGCCCTTAACCCCAGTGTACAGAAAGTGTCAAAACGTGTTTTCCAGCAGAAATAAACATGTTTCTGCAAGTTTGGTCAACCCCATGTAAGTTATGGGGCAGTAACATCACACTTTTCAAAACGTGTTTTTCAGCCCGAAATAAACGCGTTTTTTCAGACAACTGAATCTACTTGTAACAGCAAGGCTCAGAAGTGCCCACACACTCAGCCCTTAACCCCAGTGTGCAGAAAGGGTCAAAACGTGTTTTTCAGCAGAAATAAACATGTTTCTGCAAGTTTGGTCAACCCCATGTAAGTTATGGGGCAGTAAAAAGACACTTTTCAAAACGTGTTTTTCAGCCCGAAATAAACGCGTTTTTTCAGACAGCAGAATCTCAGTGTAACTGCTAGGCTCAGAAGAGCCCACACACTCAGCTCTTAACCCCAGTGTGCAGAAAGTGTCCAAACGTGTTTTTCAGCAGAAATAAACATGTTTCTGCAAGTTTGGTCACCCCCATGTAAGTTATGGGGCAGTAACAAGACACTGTTCAAAACGTGTTTTTCAGCCCGAAATAAACGCGTTTTTTCAGACAACTGAATCTCCTTGTAATAGCAAGGCTCAGAAGAGCCCACACACTCAGCCCTTAACCCCAGTGTACAGAAAGTGTCAAAACGTGTTTTCCAGCAGAAATAAACATGTTTCTGCAAGTTTGGTCAACCCCATGTAAGTTATGGGGCAGTAACATCACACTTATCAAAACGTGTTTTTCAGCCCGAAATAAACGCGTTTTTTCAGACAACTGAATCTACTTGTAACAGCAAGGCTCAGAAGTGCCCACACACTCAGCCCTTAACCCCAGTATGCAGAAAAGGTCAAAATGTGTTTTTCAGCAGAAATAAACATGTTTCTGCAAGTTTGGTCAACCCCATGTAAGTTATGGGGCAGTAACATCACACTTTTCAAAACGTGTTTTTCAGCCCGAAATAAACGCGTTTTTTCAGACAACTGAATCCCCATGTAACAGCAAGGCTCAGAAGAGCCCACACACTCAGCCCTTAACCCCAGTGTACAGAAAGTGTCAAAATGTGTTTTTCAGCAGAAATAAACATGTTTCTGCAAGTTTGGTCAACCCCATGTAAGTTATGGGGCAGTAACATCACACTTTTCAAAACGCGTTTTTCAGCCCGAAATAAACGCGTTTTTTCAGACAACTGAATCCCCATGTAACAGCAAGGCTCAGAAGAGCCCACACACTCAGCCCTTAAACCCAGTGTACAGAAAGTGTCAAAACGTGTTTTTCAGCAGAAATAAACATGTTTCTGCAAGTTTGGTCACCCCCATGTAAGTTATGGGGCAGTAACAAGACACTTTTCAAAACGTGTTTTTCAGCCCGAAATAAACGCGTTTTTTCAGACAACTGAATCTACTTGTAAGAGCAAGGCTCAGAAGTGCCCACACACTCAGCCCTTAACCCCAGTATGCAGAAAAGGTCAAAATGTGTTTTTCAGCAGAAATAAACATGTTTCTGCAAGTTTGGTCAACCCCATGTAAGTTATGGGGCAGTAACATCACACTTTTCAAAACGTGTTTTTCAGCCCGAAATAAACGCGTTTTTTCAGGCAACTGAATCTACTTGTAACAGCAAGGCTCAGAAGTGCCCACACACTCAGCCCTTAACCCCAGTGTGCAGAAAGGGTCAAAACGTGTTTTTCAGCAGAAATAAACATGTTTCTGCAAGTTTGGTCAACCCCATGTAAGTTATGGGGCAGTAAAAAGACACTTTTCAAAACGTGTTTTTCAGCCCGAAATAAACGCGTTTTTTCAGACAGCAGAATCTCAGTGTAACTGCTAGGCTCAGAAGAGCCCACACACTCAGCTCTTAACCCCAGTGTGCAGAAAGTGTCCAAACGTGTTTTTCAGCAGAAATAAACATGTTTCTGCAAGTTTGGTCACCCCCATGTAAGTTATGGGGCAGTAACAAGACACTGTTCAAAACGTGTTTTTCAGCCCGAAATAAACGCGTTTTTTCAGACAACTGAATCTCCTTGTAATAGCAAGGCTCAGAAGAGCCCACACACTCAGCCCTTAACCCCAGTGTACAGAAAGTGTCAAAACGTGTTTTCCAGCAGAAATAAACATGTTTCTGCAAGTTTGGTCAACCCCATGTAAGTTATGGGGCAGTAACATCACACTTATCAAAACGTGTTTTTCAGCCCGAAATAAACGCGTTTTTTCAGACAACTGAATCTACTTGTAACAGCAAGGCTCAGAAGTGCCCACACACTCAGCCCTTAACCCCAGTATGCAGAAAAGGTCAAAATGTGTTTTTCAGCAGAAATAAACATGTTTCTGCAAGTTTGGTCAACCCCATGTAAGTTATGGGGCAGTAACATCACACTTTTCAAAACGTGTTTTTCAGCCCGAAATAAACGCGTTTTTTCAGACAACTGAATCCCCATGTAACAGCAAGGCTCAGAAGAGCCCACACACTCAGCCCTTAACCCCAGTGTACAGAAAGTGTCAAAATGTGTTTTTCAGCAGAAATAAACATGTTTCTGCAAGTTTGGTCAACCCCATGTAAGTTATGGGGCAGTAACATCACACTTTTCAAAACGTGTTTTTCAGCCCGAAATAAACGCGTTTTTTCAGGCAACTGAATCTACTTGTAACAGCAAGGCTCAGAAGTGCCCACACACTCAGCCCTTAACCCCAGTGTGCAGAAAGGGTCAAAACGTGTTTTTCAGCAGAAATAAACATGTTTCTGCAAGTTTGGTCAACCCCATGTAAGTTATGGGGCAGTAACATCACACTTTTCAAAACGTGTTTTTCAGCCCGAAATAAACGCGTTTTTTCAGACAACTGAATCCCCATGTAACAGCAAGGCTCAGAAGAGCCCACACACTCAGCCCTTAACCCCAGTGTACAGAAAGTGTCCAAACGTGTTTTTCAGCAGAAATAAACATGTTTCTGCAAGTTTGGTCACCCCCATGTAAGTTATGGGGCAGTAACAAGACACTTTTCAAAACGGGTTTTTCAGCCCGAAATAAACGCGTTTTTTCAGGCAACTGAATCTACTTGTAACAGCAAGGCTCAGAAGAGCCCACACACTCAGCCCTTAACCCCAGTGTAAAGAAAGTGTCCAAACGTGTTTTTCAGCAGAAATAAACATGTTTCTGCAAGTTTGGTCACCCCCATGTAAGTTATGGGGCAGTAACAAGACACTTTTCAAAACGGGTTTTTCAGCCCGAAATAAACGCGTTTTTTCAGACAACTGAATCTCCTTGTAATAGCAAGGCTCAGAAGAGCCCACACACTCAGCCCTTAACCCCAGTGTACAGAAAGTGTCAAAACGTGTTTTCCAGCAGAAATAAACATGTTTCTGCAAGTTTGGTCAACCCCATGTAAGTTATGGGGCAGTAACATCACACTTTTCAAAACGTGTTTTTCAGCCCGAAATAAACGCGTTTTTTCAGACAACTGAATCTACTTGTAACAGCAAGGCTCAGAAGTGCCCACACACTCAGCCCTTAACCCCAGTGTGCAGAAAGGGTCAAAACTTGTTTTTCAGCAGAAATAAACATGTTTCTGCAAGTTTGGTCAACCCCATGTAAGTTATGGGGCAGTAACATCACACTTTTCAAAACGTGTTTTTCAGCCCGAAATAAACGCGTTTTTTCAGACAACTGAATCCCCATGTAACAGCAAGGCTCAGAAGAGCCCACACACTCAGCCCTTAACCCCAGTGTACAGAAAGTGTCAAAATGTGTTTTTCAGCAGAAATAAACATGTTTCTGCAAGTTTGGTCAACCCCATGTAAGTTATGGGGCAGTAACATCACACTTTTCAAAACGTGTTTTTCAGCCCGAAATAAACGCGTTTTTTCAGACAACTGAATCTACTTGTAAGAGCAAGGCTCAGAAGTGCCCACACACTCAGCCCTTAACCCCAGTATGCAGAAAAGGTCAAAATGTGTTTTTCAGCAGAAATAAACATGTTTCTGCAAGTTTGGTCAACCCCATGTAAGTTATGGGGCAGTAACATCACACTTTTCAAAACTTGTTTTTCAGCCCGAAATAAACGCGTTTTTTCAGGCAACTGAATCTACTTGTAACAGCAAGGCTCAGAAGTGCCCACACACTCAGCCCTTAACCCCAGTGTGCAGAAAGGGTCAAAACGTGTTTTTCAGCAGAAATAAACATGTTTCTGCAAGTTTGGTCAACCCCATGTAAGTTATGGGGCAGTAACATCACACTTTTCAAAACGTGTTTTTCAGCCCGAAATAAACGCGTTTTTTCAGACAACTGAATCCCCCTGTAACAGCAAGGCTCAGAAGAGCCCACACACTCAGCCCTTAACCCCAGTGTACAGAAAGTGTCCAAACGTGTTTTTCAGCAGAAATAAACATGTTTCTGCAAGTTTGGTCACCCCCATGTAAGTTATGGGGCAGTAACAAGACACTTTTCAAAACGGGTTTTTCAGCCCGAAATAAACGCGTTTTTTCAGGCAACTGAATCTACTTGTAACAGCAAGGCTCAGAAGTGCCCACACACTCAGCCCTTAACCCCAGTGTGCAGAAAGGGTCAAAACGTGTTTTTCAGCAGAAATAAACATGTTTCTGCAAGTTTGGTCAACCCCATGTAAGTTATGGGGCAGTAACATCACACTTTTCAAAACGTGTTTTTCAGCCCGAAATAAACGCGTTTTTTCAGACAACTGAATCCCCATGTAACAGCAAGGCTCAGAAGAGCCCACACACTCAGCCCTTAACCCCAGTGTACAGAAAGTGTCCAAACGTGTTTTTCAGCAGAAATAAACATGTTTCTGCAAGTTTGGTCAACCCCATGTAAGTTATGGGGCAGTAACAAGACACTTTTCAAAACGTGTTTTTCAGCCCGAAATAAACGCGTTTTTTCAGACAGCAGAATCTCAGTGTAACTGCTAGGCTCAGAAGAGCCCACACACTCAGCTCTTAACCCCAGTGTGCAGAAAGTGTCCAAATGTGTTTTTCAGCAGAAATAAACATGTTTCTGCAAGTTTGGTCACCCCCATGTAAGTTATGGGGCAGTAACAAGACACTTTTCAAAACGTGTTTTTCAGCCCGAAATAAACGCGTTTTTTCAGACAACTGAATCTCCTTGTAATAGCAAGGCTCAGAAGAGCCCACACACTTAGCCCTTAACCCCAGTGTACAGAAAGTGTCAAAACGTGTTTTCCAGCAGAAATAAACATGTTTCTGCAAGTTTGGTCAACCCCATGTAAGTTATGGGGCAGTAACATCACACTTTTCAAAACGTGTGTTTCAGCCCGAAATAAACGCGTTTTTTCAGACAACTGAATCTACTTGTAACAGCAAGGCTCAGAAGTGCCCACACACTCAGCCCTTAACCCCAGTGTGCAGAAAGGGTCAAAACGTGTTTTTCAGCAGAAATAAACATGTTTCTGCAAGTTTGGTCAACCCCATGTAAGTTATGGGGCAGTAAAAAGACACTTTTCAAAACGTGTTTTTCAGCCCGAAATAAACGCGTTTTTTCAGACAGCAGAATCTCAGTGTAACTGCTAGGCTCAGAAGAGCCCACACACTCAGCTCTTAACCCCAGTGTGAAGAAAGTGTCCAAACGTGTTTTTCAGCAGAAATAAACATGTTTCTGCAAGTTTGGTCACCCCCATGTAAGTTATGGGGCAGTAACAAGACACTGTTCAAAACGTGTTTTTCAGCCCGAAATAAACGCGTTTTTTCAGACAACTGAATCTACTTGTAATAGCAAGGCTCAGAAGAGCCCACACACTCAGCCCTTAACCCCAGTGTACAGAAAGTGTCAAAACGTGTTTTCCAGCAGAAATAAACATGTTTCTGCAAGTTTGGTCAACCCCATGTAAGTTATGGGGCAGTAACATCACACTTATCAAAACGTATTTTTCAGCCCGAAATAAACGCGTTTTTTCAGACAACTGAATCTACTTGTAACAGCAAGGCTCAGAAGTGCCCACACACTCAGCCCTTAACCCCAGTGTGCAGAAAGGGTCAAAACGTGTTTTTCAGCAGAAATAAACATGTTTCTGCAAGTTTGGTCAACCCCATGTAAGTTATGGGGCA
The DNA here is from genome assembly GCF_040954835.1 of Lepisosteus oculatus. NCBI lineage: Eukaryota > Metazoa > Chordata > Actinopteri > Semionotiformes > Lepisosteidae > Lepisosteus > Lepisosteus oculatus. Next base: position 129,404 of record NW_027167752.1, on the reverse strand, counting down.
GTAACATCACACTTTTCAAAACGTGTTTTTCAGCCCGAAATAAACGCGTTTTTCAGGCAACTGAATCTACTTGTAACAGCAAGGCTCAGAAGTGCCCACACACTCAGCCCTTAACCCCAGTGTGCAGAAAGGGTCAAAACGTGTTTTTCAGCAGAAATAAACATGTTTCTGCAAGTTTGGTCAACCCCATGTAAGTTATGGGGCAGTAACATCACACTTTTCAAAACGTGTTTTTCAGTCCGAAATAAACGCGTTTTTTCAGACAACTGAATCCCCATGTAACAGCAAGGCTCAGAAGAGCCCACACACTCAGCCCTTAACCCCAGTGTACAGAAAGTGTCCAAACGTGTTTTTCAGCAGAAATAAACATGTTTCTGCAAGTTTGGTCACCCCCATGTAAGTTATGGGGCAGTAACAAGACACTTTTCAAAACGGGTTTTTCAGCCCGAAATAAACGCGTTTTTTCAGACAACTGAATCTACTTGTAAGAGCAAGGCTCAGAAGTGCCCACACACTCAGCCCTTAACCCCAGTATGCAGAAAAGGTCAAAATGTGTTTTTCAGCAGAAATAAACATGTTTCTGCAAGTTTGGTCAACCCCATGTAAGTTATGGGGCAGTAACATCACACTTTTCAAAACGTGTTTTTCAGCCCGAAATAAACGCGTTTTTTCAGACAACTGAATCCCCATGTAACAGCAAGGCTCAGAAGAGCCCACACACTCAGCCCTTAACCCCAGTGTACAGAAAGTGTCCAAACGTGTTTTTCAGCAGAAATAAACATGTTTCTGCAAGTTTGGTCACCCCCATGTAAGTTATGGGGCAGTAACAAGACACTTTTCAAAACGGGTTTTTCAGCCCGAAATAAACGCGTTTTTTCAGGCAACTGAATCTACTTGTAAGAGCAAGGCTCAGAAGTGCCCACACACTCAGCCCTTAACCCCAGTGTGCAGAAAGGGTCAAAACGTGTTTTTCAGCAGAAATAAACATGTTTCTGCAAGTTTGGTCAGCCCCATGTAAGTTATGGGGCAGTATCAAGACACTTTTCAAAACGTGTTTTTCAGCCCGAAATAAACGCGTTTTTTCAGACAGCAGAATCTCAGTGTAACTGCTAGGCTCAGAAGAGCTCACACACTCAGCTCTTAACCCCAGTGTGCAGAAAGTGTCCAAACGTGTTTTTCAGCAGAAATAAACATGTTTCTGCAAGTTTGGTCAACCCCATGTAAGTTATGGGGCAGTAACATCACACTTTTCAAAACGTGTTTTTCAGCCCGAAATAAACGCGTTTTTTCAGGCAACTGAATCTACTTGTAACAGCAAGGCTCAGAAGTGCCCACACACTCAGCCCTTAACCCCAGTGTGCAGAAAGGGTCAAAACGTGTTTTTCAGCAGAAATAAACATGTTTCTGCAAGTTTGGTCAACCCCATGTAAGTTATGGGGCAGTAACATCACACTTTTCAAAACGTGTTTTTCAGCCCGAAATAAACGCGTTTTTTCAGACAACTGAATCCCCATGTAACAGCAAGGCTCAGAAGAGCCCACACACTCAGCCCTTAACCCCAGTGTACAGAAAGTGTCCAAACGTGTTTTTCAGCAGAAATAAACATGTTTCTGCAAGTTTGGTCACCCCCATGTAAGTTATGGGGCAGTAACAAGACACTTTTCAAAACGGGTTTTTCAGCCCGAAATAAACGCGTTTTTTCAGACAACTGAATCTACTTGTAAGAGCAAGGCTCAGAAGTGCCCACACACTCAGCCCTTAACCCCAGTATGCAGAAAAGGTCAAAATGTGTTTTTCAGCAGAAATAAACATGTTTCTGCAAGTTTGGTCAACCCCATGTAAGTTATGGGGCAGTAACATCACACTTTTCAAAACGTGTTTTTCAGCCCGAAATAAACGCGTTTTTTCAGACAACTGAATCCCCATGTAACAGCAAGGCTCAGAAGAGCCCACACACTCAGCCCTTAACCCCAGTGTACAGAAAGTGTCCAAACGTGTTTTTCAGCAGAAATAAACATGTTTCTGCAAGTTTGGTCACCCCCATGTAAGTTATGGGGCAGTAACAAGACACTTTTCAAAACGGGTTTTTCAGCCCGAAATAAACGCGTTTTTTCAGGCAACTGAATCTACTTGTAAGAGCAAGGCTCAGAAGTGCCCACACACTCAGCCCTTAACCCCAGTGTGCAGAAAGGGTCAAAACGTGTTTTTCAGCAGAAATAAACATGTTTCTGCAAGTTTGGTCAGCCCCATGTAAGTTATGGGGCAGTATCAAGACACTTTTCAAAACGTGTTTTTCAGCCCGAAATAAACGCGTTTTTTCAGACAGCAGAATCTCAGTGTAACTGCTAGGCTCAGAAGAGCTCACACACTCAGCTCTTAACCCCAGTGTGCAGAAAGTGTCCAAACGTGTTTTTCAGCAGAAATAAACATGTTTCTGCAAGTTTGGTCAACCCCATGTAAGTTATGGGGCAGTAACATCACACTTTTCAAAACGTGTTTTTCAGCCCGAAATAAACGCGTTTTTTCAGACAACTGAATCTCCTTGTAATAGCAAGGCTCAGAAGAGCCCACACACTCAGCCCTTAACCCCAGTGTACAGAAAGTGTCAAAATGTGTTTTTCAGCAGAAATAAACATGTTTCTGCAAGTTTGGTCAACCCCATGTAAGTTATGGGGCAGTAACATCACACTTTTCAAAACGTGTTTTTCAGCCCGAAATAAACGCGTTTTTTCAGACAACTGAATCTACTTGTAACAGCAAGGCTCAGAAGTGCCCACACACTCAGCCCTTAACCCCAGTGTGCAGAAAGGGTCAAAACGTGTTTTTCAGCAGAAATAAACATGTTTCTGCAAGTTTGGTCAACCCCATGTAAGTTATGGGGCAGTAAAAAGACACTTTTCAAAACGTGTTTTTCAGCCCGAAATAAACGCGTTTTTTCAGACAGCAGAATCTCAGTGTAACTGCTAGGCTCAGATGAGCCCACACACTCAGCTCTTAACCCCAGTGTGATGAAAGTGTCCAAACGTATTTTTCAGCAGAAATAAACATGTTTCTGCAAGTTTGGTCACCCCCATGTAAGTTATGGGGCAGTAACAAGACACTGTTCAAAACGTGTTTTTCAGCCCGAAATAAACGCGTTTTTTCAGACAACTGAATCTCCTTGTAATAGCAAGGCTCAGAAGAGCCCACACACTCAGCCCTTAACCCCAGTGTACAGAAAGTGTCAAAACGTGTTTTCCAGCAGAAATAAACATGTTTCTGCAAGTTTGGTCAACCCCATGTAAGTTATGGGGCAGTAACATCACACTTATCAAAACGTATTTTTCAGCCCGAAATAAACGCGTTTTTTCAGACAACTGAATCTACTTGTAACAGCAAGGCTCAGAAGTGCCCACACACTCAGCCCTTAACCCCAGTGTGCAGAAAGGGTCAAAACGTGTTTTTCAGCAGAAATAAACATGTTTCTGCAAGTTTGGTCAACCCCATGTAAGTTATGGGGCAGTAACATCACACTTTTCAAAACGTGTTTTTCAGCCCGAAATAAACGCGTTTTTTCAGGCAACTGAATCTACTTGTAACAGCAAGGCTCAGAAGTGCCCACACACTCAGCCCTTAACCCCAGTGTGCAGAAAGGGTCAAAACGTGTTTTTCAGCAGAAATAAACATGTTTCTGCAAGTTTGGTCAACCCCATGTAAGTTATGGGGCAGTAACATCACACTTTTCAAAACGTGTTTTTCAGCCCGAAATAAACGCGTTTTTTCAGACAACTGAATCCCCATGTAACAGCAAGGCTCAGAAGAGCCCACACACTCAGCCCTTAACCCCAGTGTACAGAAAGTGTCCAAACGTGTTTTTCAGCAGAAATAAACATGTTTCTGCAAGTTTGGTCACCCCCATGTAAGTTATGGGGCAGTAACAAGACACTTTTCAAAACGGGTTTTTCAGCCCGAAATAAACGCGTTTTTTCAGACAACTGAATCTACTTGTAAGAGCAAGGCTCAGAAGTGCCCACACACTCAGCCCTTAACCCCAGTATGCAGAAAAGTGTCAAAATGTGTTTTTCAGCAGAAATAAACATGTTTCTGCAAGTTTGGTCAACCCCATGTAAGTTATGGGGCAGTAACATCACACTTTTCAAAACGTGTTTTTCAGCCCGAAATAAACGCGTTTTTTCAGACAACTGAATCCCCATGTAACAGCAAGGCTCAGAAGAGCCCACACACTCAGCCCTTAACCCCAGTGTACAGAAAGTGTCCAAACGTGTTTTTCAGCAGAAATAAACATGTTTCTGCAAGTTTGGTCACCCATGTAAGTTATGGGCAGTAACAAGACACTTTTCAAAACGGGTTTTTCAGCCCGAAATAAACGCGTTTTTTCAGGCAACTGAATCTACTTGTAAGAGCAAGGCTCAGAAGTGCCCACACACTCAGCCCTTAACCCCAGTGTGCAGAAAGGGTCAAAACGTGTTTTTCAGCAGAAATAAACATGTTTCTGCAAGTTTGGTCAGCCCCATGTAAGTTATGGGGCAGTATCAAGACACTTTTCAAAACGTGTTTTTCAGCCCGAAATAAACGCGTTTTTCAGACAGCAGAATCTCAGTGTAACTGCTAGGCTCAGAAGAGCTCACACACTCAGCTCTTAACCCCAGTGTGCAGAAAGTGTCCAAACGTGTTTTTCAGCCGAAATAAACATGTTTCTGCAAGTTTGGTCAACCCCATGTAAGTTATGGGGCAGTAACATCACACTTTTCAAAACGTGTTTTTTCAGCCCGAAATAAACGCGTTTTTTCAGACAACTGAATCTCCTTGTAATAGCAAGGCTCAGAAGAGCCCACACACTCAGCCCTTAACCCCAGTGTACAGAAAGTGTCAAAATGTGTTTTTCAGCAGAAATAAACATGTTTCTGCAAGTTTGGTCAACCCCATGTAAGTTATGGGGCAGTAACATCACACTTTTCAAAACGTGTTTTTCAGCCCGAAATAAACGCGTTTTTTTCAGACAACTGAATCTACTTGTAACAGCAAGGCTCAGAAGTGCCCACACACTCAGCCTTAACCCCAGTATGCAGAAAAGGTCAAAATGTGTTTTTCAGCAGAAATAAACATGTTTCTGCAAGTTTGGTCAACCCCATGTAAGTTATGCGGCAGTAACATCACACTTTTCAAAACGTGTTTTTCAGCCCGAAATAAACGCGTTTTTTCAGACAACAAAATCCCCATGTAACAGCAAGGCTCAGAAGAGCCCACACACTCAGCCCTTAACCCCAGTGTAAAGAAAGTGTCCAAACGTGTTTTTCAGCAGAAATAAACATGTTTCTGCAAGTTTGGTCACCCCCATGTAAGTTATGGGGCAGTAACATCACACTTTTCAAAACGTGTTTTTCAGCCCGAAATAAACGCGTTTTTTCAGACAACTGAATCCCCATGTAACAGCAAGGCTCAGAAGAGCCACACACTCAGCCCTTAAACCCAGTGTACAGAAAGTGTCAAAACGTGTTTTTCAGCAGAAATAAACATGTTTCTGCAAGTTTGGTCACCCCCATGTAAGTTATGGGGCAGTAACAAGACACTTTTCAAAACGTGTTTTTCAGCCCGAAATAAACGCGTTTTTTCAGACAACTGAATCTACTTGTAAGAGCAAGGCTCAGAAGTGCCCACACACTCAGCCCTTAACCCCAGTATGCAGAAAAGGTCAAAATGTGTTTTTCAGCAGAAATAAACATGTTTCTGCAAGTTTGGTCAACCCATGTAAGTTATGGGGCAGTAACATCACACTTTTCAAAACGTGTTTTTCAGCCCGAAATAAACGCGTTTTTTCAGGCAACTGAATCTACTTGTAACAGCAAGGCTCAGAAGTGCCCACACACTCAGCCCTTAACCCCAGTGTGCAGAAAGGGTCAAAACGTGTTTTTCAGCAGAAATAAACATGTTTCTGCAAGTTTGGTCAACCCCATGTAAGTTATGGGGCAGTAACATCACACTTTTCAAAACGTGTTTTTCAGCCCGAAATAAACGCGTTTTTTCAGACAACTGAATCCCATGTAACAGCAAGGCTCAGAAGAGCCCACACACTCAGCCCTTAACCCCAGTGTACAGAAAGTGTCCAAACGTGTTTTTCAGAAGAAATAAACATGTTTCTGCAAGTTTGGTCACCCCCATGTAAGTTATGGGGCAGTAACAAGACACTTTTCAAACGGGTTTTTCAGCCCGAAATAAACGCGTTTTTTCAGGCAACTGAATCTACTTGTAACAGCAAGGCTCAGAAGTGCCCACACACTCAGCCCTTAACCCCAGTGTGCAGAAAGGGTCAAAACGTGTTTTTCAGCAGAAATAAACATGTTTCTGCAAGTTTGGTCAACCCCATGTAAGTTATGGGGCAGTAACATCACACTTTTCAAAACGTGTTTTCAGCCCGAAATAAACGCGTTTTTTCAGACAACTGAATCCCCATGTAACAGCAAGGCTCAGAAGAGCCCACACACTCAGCCCTTAACCCCAGTGTACAGAAAGTGTCCAAACGTGTTTTTCAGCAGAAATAAACATGTTTCTGCAAGTTTGGTCAACCCCATGTAAGTTATGGGGCAGTAACAAGACACTTTTCAAAACGTGTTTTTCAGCCCGAAATAAACGCGTTTTTTCAGACAGCAGAATCTCAGTGTAACTGCCAGGCTCAGAAGAGCCCATACACTCAGCTCTTAACCCCAGTGTGCAGAAAGTGTCCAAACGTGTTTTTCAGCAGAAATAAACATGTTTCTGCAAGTTTGGTCACTCCCATGTAAGTTATGGGGCAGTAACAAGACACTTTTCAAAACGGGTTTTTCAGCCCGAAATAAACGCGTTTTTTCAGGCAACTGAATCTACTTGTAACAGCAAGGCTCAGAAGTGCCCACACACTCAGCCCTTAACCCCAGTGTGCAGAAAGGGTCAAAACGTGTTTTTCAGCAGAAATAAACATGTTTCTGCAAGTTTGGTCAACCCCATGTAAGTTATGGGGCAGTAACATCACACTTTTCAAAACGTGTTTTTCAGCCCGAAATAAACGCGTTTTTTCAGACAACTGAATCCCCATGTAACAGCAAGGCTCAGAAGAGCCCACACACTCAGCCCTTAACCCCAGTGTACAGAAAGGGTCAAAACGTGTTTTTCAGCAGAAATAAACATGTTTCTGCAAGTTTGGTCAACCCCATGTAAGTTATGGGGCAGTAAAAAGACACTTTTCAAAACGTGTTTTTCAGCCCGAAATAAACGCGTTTTTTCAGACAGCAGAATCTCAGTGTAACTGCTAGGCTCAGAAGAGCCCACACACTCAGCTCTTAACCCCAGTGTGCAGAAAGTGTCCAAACGTGTTTTTCAGCAGAAATAAACATGTTTCTGCAAGTTTGGTCACCCCCATGTAAGTTATGGGGCAGTAACAAGACACTGTTCAAAACGTGTTTTTCAGCCCGAAATAAACGCGTTTTTTCAGACAACTGAATCTCCTTGTAATAGCAAGGCTCAGAAGAGCCCACACACTCAGCCCTTAACCCCAGTGTACAGAAAGTGTCAAAACGTGTTTTCCAGCAGAAATAAACATGTTTCTGCAAGTTTGGTCAACCCCATGTAATTTATGGGGCAGTAACATCACACTTATCAAAACGTATTTTTCAGCCCGAAATAAACGCGTTTTTTCAGACAACTGAATCTACTTGTAACAGCAAGGCTCAGAAGTGCCCACACACTCAGCCCTTAACCCCAGTGTGCAGAAAGGGTCAAAACGTGTTTTTCAGCAGAAATAAACATGTTTCTGCAAGTTTGGTCAGCCCCATGTAAGTTATGGGGCAGTAACAAGACACTTTTCAAAACGTGTTTTTCAGCCCGAAATAAACGCGTTTTTTCAGACAGCAGAATCTCAGTGTAACTGCTAGGCTCAGAAGAGCTCACACACTCAGCTCTTAACCCCAGTGTGCAGAAAGTGTCCAAACGTGTTTTTCAGCAGAAATAAACATGTTTCTGCAAGTTTGGTCAGCCCCATGTAAGTTATGGGGCAGTAACAAGACACTTTTCAAAACGTGTTTTTCAGCCCGAAATAAACGCGTTTTTTCAGACAACTGAATCTCCTTGTAATAGCAAGGCTCAGAAGAGCCCACACACTCAGCCCTTAACCCCAGTGTACAGAAAGTGTCAAAACGTGTTTTCCAGCAGAAATAAACATGTTTCTGCAAGTTTGGTCAACCCCATGTAAGTTATGGGGCAGTAACATCACACTTATCAAAACGTATTTTTCAGCCCGAAATAAACGCGTTTTTTCAGACAACTGAATCTACTTGTAACAGCAAGGCTCAGAAGTGCCCACACACTCAGCCCTTAACCCCAGTGTGCAGAAAGGGTCAAAACGTGTTTTTCAGCAGAAATAAACATGTTTCTGCAAGTTTGGTCAACCCCATGTAAGTTATGGGGCAGTAACATCACACTTTTCAAAACGTGTTTTTCAGCCCGAAATAAACGCGTTTTTTCAGGCAACTGAATCTACTTGTAACAGCAAGGCTCAGAAGTGCCCACACACTCAGCCCTTAACCCCAGTGTGCAGAAAGGGTCAAAACGTGTTTTTCAGCAGAAATAAACATGTTTCTGCAAGTTTGGTCAACCCCATGTAAGTTATGGGGCAGTAACATCACACTTTTCAAAACGTGTTTTTCAGTCCGAAATAAACGCGTTTTTTCAGACAACTGAATCCCCATGTAACAGCAAGGCTCAGAAGAGCCCACACACTCAGCCCTTAACCCCAGTGTACAGAAAGTGTCCAAACGTGTTTTTCAGCAGAAATAAACATGTTTCTGCAAGTTTGGTCACCCCCATGTAAGTTATGGGGCAGTAACAAGACACTTTTCAAAACGGGTTTTTCAGCCCGAAATAAACGCGTTTTTTCAGACAACTGAATCTACTTGTAAGAGCAAGGCTCAGAAGTGCCCACACACTCAGCCCTTAACCCCAGTATGCAGAAAAGGTCAAAATGTGTTTTTCAGCAGAAATAAACATGTTTCTGCAAGTTTGGTCAACCCCATGTAAGTTATGGGGCAGTAACATCACACTTTTCAAAACGTGTTTTTCAGCCCGAAATAAACGCGTTTTTTCAGACAACTGAATCCCCATGTAACAGCAAGGCTCAGAAGAGCCCACACACTCAGCCCTTAACCCCAGTGTACAGAAAGTGTCCAAACGTGTTTTTCAGCAGAAATAAACATGTTTCTGCAAGTTTGGTCACCCCCATGTAAGTTATGGGGCAGTAACAAGACACTTTTCAAAACGGGTTTTTCAGCCCGAAATAAACGCGTTTTTTCAGGCAACTGAATCTACTTGTAAGAGCAAGGCTCAGAAGTGCCCACACACTCAGCCCTTAACCCCAGTGTGCAGAAAGGGTCAAAACGTGTTTTTCAGCAGAAATAAACATGTTTCTGCAAGTTTGGTCAGCCCCATGTAAGTTATGGGGCAGTATCAAGACACTTTTCAAAACGTGTTTTTCAGCCCGAAATAAACGCGTTTTTTCAGACAGCAGAATCTCAGTGTAACTGCTAGGCTCAGAAGAGCTCACACACTCAGCTCTTAACCCCAGTGTGCAGAAAGTGTCCAAACGTGTTTTTCAGCAGAAATAAACATGTTTCTGCAAGTTTGGTCAACCCCATGTAAGTTATGGGGCAGTAACATCACACTTTTCAAAACGTGTTTTTCAGCCCGAAATAAACGCGTTTTTTCAGGCAACTGAATCTACTTGTAACAGCAAGGCTCAGAAGTGCCCACACACTCAGCCCTTAACCCCAGTGTGCAGAAAGGGTCAAAACGTGTTTTTCAGCAGAAATAAACATGTTTCTGCAAGTTTGGTCAACCCCATGTAAGTTATGGGGCAGTAACATCACACTTTTCAAAACGTGTTTTTCAGCCCGAAATAAACGCGTTTTTTCAGGCAACTGAATCTACTTGTAACAGCAAGGCTCAGAAGTGCCCACACACTCAGCCCTTAACCCCAGTGTGCAGAAAGGGTCAAAACGTGTTTTTCAGCAGAAATAAACATGTTTCTGCAAGTTTGGTCAACCCCATGTAAGTTATGGGGCAGTAACATCACACTTTTCAAAACGTGTTTTTCAGTCCGAAATAAACGCGTTTTTTCAGACAACTGAATCCCCATGTAACAGCAAGGCTCAGAAGAGCCCACACACTCAGCCCTTAACCCCAGTGTACAGAAAGTGTCCAAACGTGTTTTTCAGCAGAAATAAACATGTTTCTGCAAGTTTGGTCACCCCCATGTAAGTTATGGGGCAGTAACAAGACACTTTTCAAAACGGGTTTTTCAGCCCGAAATAAACGCGTTTTTTCAGACAACTGAATCTACTTGTAAGAGCAAGGCTCAGAAGTGCCCACACACTCAGCCCTTAACCCCAGTATGCAGAAAAGGTCAAAATGTGTTTTTCAGCAGAAATAAACATGTTTCTGCAAGTTTGGTCAACCCCATGTAAGTTATGGGGCAGTAACATCACACTTTTCAAAACGTGTTTTTCAGCCCGAAATAAACGCGTTTTTTCAGACAACTGAATCCCCATGTAACAGCAAGGCTCAGAAGAGCCCACACACTCAGCCCTTAACCCCAGTGTACAGAAAGTGTCCAAACGTGTTTTTCAGCAGAAATAAACATGTTTCTGCAAGTTTGGTCACCCCCATGTAAGTTATGGGGCAGTAACAAGACACTTTTCAAAACGGGTTTTTCAGCCCGAAATAAACGCGTTTTTTCAGGCAACTGAATCTACTTGTAAGAGCAAGGCTCAGAAGTGCCCACACACTCAGCCCTTAACCCCAGTGTGCAGAAAGGGTCAAAACGTGTTTTTCAGCAGAAATAAACATGTTTCTGCAAGTTTGGTCAGCCCCATGTAAGTTATGGGGCAGTATCAAGACACTTTTCAAAACGTGTTTTTCAGCCCGAAATAAACGCGTTTTTTCAGACAGCAGAATCTCAGTGTAACTGCTAGGCTCAGAAGAGCTCACACACTCAGCTCTTAACCCCAGTGTGCAGAAAGTGTCCAAACGTGTTTTTCAGCAGAAATAAACATGTTTCTGCAAGTTTGGTCAACCCCATGTAAGTTATGGGGCAGTAACATCACACTTTTCAAAACGTGTTTTTCAGCCCGAAATAAACGCGTTTTTTCAGGCAACTGAATCTACTTGTAACAGCAAGGCTCAGAAGTGCCCACACACTCAGCCCTTAACCCCAGTGTGCAGAAAGGGTCAAAACGTGTTTTTCAGCAGAAATAAACATGTTTCTGCAAGTTTGGTCAACCCCATGTAAGTTATGGGGCAGTAACATCACACTTTTCAAAACGTGTTTTTCAGCCCGAAATAAACGCGTTTTTTCAGACAACTGAATCCCCATGTAACAGCAAGGCTCAGAAGAGCCCACACACTCAGCCCTTAACCCCAGTGTACAGAAAGTGTCCAAACGTGTTTTTCAGCAGAAATAAACATGTTTCTGCAAGTTTGGTCACCCCCATGTAAGTTATGGGGCAGTAACAAGACACTTTTCAAAACGGGTTTTTCAGCCCGAAATAAACGCGTTTTTTCAGACAACTGAATCTACTTGTAAGAGCAAGGCTCAGAAGTGCCCACACACTCAGCCCTTAACCCCAGTATGCAGAAAAGGTCAAAATGTGTTTTTCAGCAGAAATAAACATGTTTCTGCAAGTTTGGTCAACCCCATGTAAGTTATGGGGCAGTAACATCACACTTTTCAAAACGTGTTTTTCAGCCCGAAATAAACGCGTTTTTTCAGACAACTGAATCCCCATGTAACAGCAAGGCTCAGAAGAGCCCACACACTCAGCCCTTAACCCCAGTGTACAGAAAGTGTCCAAACGTGTTTTTCAGCAGAAATAAACATGTTTCTGCAAGTTTGGTCACCCCCATGTAAGTTATGGGGCAGTAACAAGACACTTTTCAAAACGGGTTTTTCAGCCCGAAATAAACGCGTTTTTTCAGGCAACTGAATCTACTTGTAAGAGCAAGGCTCAGAAGTGCCCACACACTCAGCCCTTAACCCCAGTGTGCAGAAAGGGTCAAAACGTGTTTTTCAGCAGAAATAAACATGTTTCTGCAAGTTTGGTCAGCCCCATGTAAGTTATGGGGCAGTATCAAGACACTTTTCAAAACGTGTTTTTCAGCCCGAAATAAACGCGTTTTTTCAGACAGCAGAATCTCAGTGTAACTGCTAGGCTCAGAAGAGCTCACACACTCAGCTCTTAACCCCAGTGTGCAGAAAGTGTCCAAACGTGTTTTTCAGCAGAAATAAACATGTTTCTGCAAGTTTGGTCAACCCCATGTAAGTTATGGGGCAGTAACATCACACTTTTCAAAACGTGTTTTTCAGCCCGAAATAAACGCGTTTTTTCAGACAACTGAATCTCCTTGTAATAGCAAGGCTCAGAAGAGCCCACACACTCAGCCCTTAACCCCAGTGTACAGAAAGTGTCAAAATGTGTTTTTCAGCAGAAATAAACATGTTTCTGCAAGTTTGGTCAACCCCATGTAAGTTATGGGGCAGTAACATCACACTTTTCAAAACGTGTTTTTCAGCCCGAAATAAACGCGTTTTTTCAGACAACTGAATCTACTTGTAACAGCAAGGCTCAGAAGTGCCCACACACTCAGCCCTTAACCCCAGTGTGCAGAAAGGGTCAAAACGTGTTTTTCAGCAGAAATAAACATGTTTCTGCAAGTTTGGTCAACCCCATGTAAGTTATGGGGCAGTAAAAAGACACTTTTCAAAACGTGTTTTTCAGCCCGAAATAAACGCGTTTTTTCAGACAGCAGAATCTCAGTGTAACTGCTAGGCTCAGATGAGCCCACACACTCAGCTCTTAACCCCAGTGTGATGAAAGTGTCCAAACGTATTTTTCAGCAGAAATAAACATGTTTCTGCAAGTTTGGTCACCCCCATGTAAGTTATGGGGCAGTAACAAGACACTGTTCAAAACGTGTTTTTCAGCCCGAAATAAACGCGTTTTTTCAGACAACTGAATCTCCTTGTAATAGCAAGGCTCAGAAGAGCCCACACACTCAGCCCTTAACCCCAGTGTACAGAAAGTGTCAAAACGTGTTTTCCAGCAGAAATAAACATGTTTCTGCAAGTTTGGTCAACCCCATGTAAGTTATGGGGCAGTAACATCACACTTATCAAAACGTATTTTTCAGCCCGAAATAAACGCGTTTTTTCAGACAACTGAATCTACTTGTAACAGCAAGGCTCAGAAGTGCCCACACACTCAGCCCTTAACCCCAGTGTGCAGAAAGGGTCAAAACGTGTTTTTCAGCAGAAATAAACATGTTTCTGCAAGTTTGGTCAACCCCATGTAAGTTATGGGGCAGTAACATCACACTTTTCAAAACGTGTTTTTCAGCCCGAAATAAACGCGTTTTTTCAGACAACTGAATCCCCATGTAACAGCAAGGCTCAGAAGAACCCACACACTCAGCCCTTAACCCCAGTGTACAGAAAGTGTCAAAACGTGTTTTTCAGCAGAAATAAACATGTTTCTGCAAGTTTGGTCAACCCCATGTAAGTTATGGGGCAGTAACATCACACTTTTCAAAACGTGTTTTTCAGCCCGAAATAAACGCGTTTTTTCAGACAACTGAATCTACTTGTAAGAGCAAGGCTCAGAAGTGCCCACACACTCAGCCCTTAACCCCAGTATGCAGAAAAGGTCAAAATGTGTTTTTCAGCAGAAATAAACATGTTTCTGCAAGTTTGGTCAACCCCATGTAAGTTATGGGGCAGTAACATCACACTTTTCAAAACGTGTTTTTCAGCCCGAAATAAACGCGTTTTTTCAGACAACTGAATCCCCATGTAACAGCAAGGCTCAGAAGAGCCCACACACTCAGCCCTTAACCCCAGTGTACAGAAAGTGTCCAAACGTGTTTTTCAGCAGAAATAAACATGTTTCTGCAAGTTTGGTCACCCCCATGTAAGTTATGGGGCAGTAACAAGACACTTTTCAAAACGGGTTTTTCAGCCCGAAATAAACGCGTTTTTTCAGGCAACTGAATCTACTTGTAAGAGCAAGGCTCAGAAGTGCCCACACACTCAGCCCTTAACCCCAGTGTGCAGAAAGGGTCAAAACGTGTTTTTCAGCAGAAATAAACATGTTTCTGCAAGTTTGGTCAGCCCCATGTAAGTTATGGGGCAGTATCAAGACACTTTTCAAAACGTGTTTTTCAGCCCGAAATAAACGCGTTTTTTCAGACAGCAGAATCTCAGTGTAACTGCTAGGCTCAGAAGAGCTCACACACTCAGCTCTTAACCCCAGTGTGCAGAAAGTGTCCAAACGTGTTTTTCTGCCGAAATAAACATGTTTCTGCAAGTTTGGTCAACCCCATGTAAGTTATGGGGCAGTAACATCACACTTTTCAAAACGTGTTTTTCAGCCCGAAATAAACGCGTTTTTTCAGACAACTGAATCTCCTTGTAATAGCAAGGCTCAGAAGAGCCCACACACTCAGCCCTTAACCCCAGTGTACAGAAAGTGTCAAAATGTGTTTTTCAGCAGAAATAAACATGTTTCTGCAAGTTTGGTCAACCCCATGTAAGTTATGGGGCAGTAACATCACACTTTTCAAAACGTGTTTTTCAGCCCGAAATAAACGCGTTTTTTCAGACAACTGAATCTACTTGTAACAGCAAGGCTCAGAAGTGCCCACACACTCAGCCCTTAACCCCAGTATGCAGAAAAGGTCAAAATGTGTTTTTCAGCAGAAATAAACATGTTTCTGCAAGTTTGGTCAACCCCATGTAAGTTATGCGGCAGTAACATCACACTTTTCAAAACGTGTTTTTCAGCCCGAAATAAACGCGTTTTTTCAGACAACAAAATCCCCATGTAACAGCAAGGCTCAGAAGAGCCCACACACTCAGCCCTTAACCCCAGTGTAAAGAAAGTGTCCAAACGTGTTTTTCAGCAGAAATAAACATGTTTCTGCAAGTTTGGTCACCCCCATGTAAGTTATGGGGCAGTAACATCACACTTTTCAAAACGTGTTTTTCAGCCCGAAATAAACGCGTTTTTTCAGACAACTGAATCCCCATGTAACAGCAAGGCTCAGAAGAGCCCACACACTCAGCCCTTAAACCCAGTGTACAGAAAGTGTCAAAACGTGTTTTTCAGCAGAAATAAACATGTTTCTGCAAGTTTGGTCACCCCCATGTAAGTTATGGGGCAGTAACAAGACACTTTTCAAAACGTGTTTTTCAGCCCGAAATAAACGCGTTTTTTCAGACAACTGAATCTACTTGTAAGAGCAAGGCTCAGAAGTGCCCACACACTCAGCCCTTAACCCCAGTATGCAGAAAAGGTCAAAATGTGTTTTTCAGCAGAAATAAACATGTTTCTGCAAGTTTGGTCAACCCCATGTAAGTTATGGGGCAGTAACATCACACTTTTCAAAACGTGTTTTTCAGCCCGAAATAAACGCGTTTTTTCAGGCAACTGAATCTACTTGTAACAGCAAGGCTCAGAAGTGCCCACACACTCAGCCCTTAACCCCAGTGTGCAGAAAGGGTCAAAACGTGTTTTTCAGCAGAAATAAACATGTTTCTGCAAGTTTGGTCAACCCCATGTAAGTTATGGGGCAGTAACATCACACTTTTCAAAACGTGTTTTTCAGCCCGAAATAAACGCGTTTTTTCAGACAACTGAATCCCCATGTAACAGCAAGGCTCAGAAGAGCCCACACACTCAGCCCTTAACCCCAGTGTACAGAAAGTGTCCAAACGTGTTTTTCAGAAGAAATAAACATGTTTCTGCAAGTTTGGTCACCCCCATGTAAGTTATGGGGCAGTAACAAGACACTTTTCATAACGGGTTTTTCAGCCCGAAATAAACGCGTTTTTTCAGGCAACTGAATCTACTTGTAACAGCAAGGCTCAGAAGTGCCCACACACTCAGCCCTTAACCCCAGTGTGCAGAAAGGGTCAAAACGTGTTTTTCAGCAGAAATAAACATGTTTCTGCAAGTTTGGTCAACCCCATGTAAGTTATGGGGCAGTAACATCACACTTTTCAAAACGTGTTTTTCAGCCCGAAATAAACGCGTTTTTTCAGACAACTGAATCCCCATGTAACAGCAAGGCTCAGAAGAGCCCACACACTCAGCCCTTAACCCCAGTGTACAGAAAGTGTCCAAACGTGTTTTTCAGCAGAAATAAACATGTTTCTGCAAGTTTGGTCAACCCCATGTAAGTTATGGGGCAGTAACAAGACACTTTTCAAAACGTGTTTTTCAGCCCGAAATAAACGCGTTTTTTCAGACAGCAGAATCTCAGTGTAACTGCCAGGCTCAGAAGAGCCCATACACTCAGCTCTTAACCCCAGTGTGCAGAAAGTGTCCAAACGTGTTTTTCAGCAGAAATAAACATGTTTCTGCAAGTTTGGTCACTCCCATGTAAGTTATGGGGCAGTAACAAGACACTTTTCAAAACGGGTTTTTCAGCCCGAAATAAACGCGTTTTTTCAGGCAACTGAATCTACTTGTAACAGCAAGGCTCAGAAGTGCCCACACACTCAGCCCTTAACCCCAGTGTGCAGAAAGGGTCAAAACGTGTTTTTCAGCAGAAATAAACATGTTTCTGCAAGTTTGGTCAACCCCATGTAAGTTATGGGGCAGTAACATCACACTTTTCAAAACGTGTTTTTCAGCCCGAAATAAACGCGTTTTTTCAGACAACTGAATCCCCATGTAACAGCAAGGCTCAGAAGAGCCCACACACTCAGCCCTTAACCCCAGTGTACAGAAAGGGTCAAAACGTGTTTTTCAGCAGAAATAAACATGTTTCTGCAAGTTTGGTCAACCCCATGTAAGTTATGGGGCAGTAAAAAGACACTTTTCAAAACGTGTTTTTCAGCCCGAAATAAACGCGTTTTTTCAGACAGCAGAATCTCAGTGTAACTGCTAGGCTCAGAAGAGCCCACACACTCAGCTCTTAACCCCAGTGTGCAGAAAGTGTCCAAACGTGTTTTTCAGCAGAAATAAACATTTTTCTGCAAGTTTGGTCACCCCCATGTAAGTTATGGGGCAGTAACAAGACACTGTTCAAAACGTGTTTTTCAGCCCGAAATAAACGCGTTTTTTCAGACAACTGAATCTCCTTGTAATAGCAAGGCTCAGAAGAGCCCACACACTCAGCCCTTAACCCCAGTGTACAGAAAGTGTCAAAACGTGTTTTCCAGCAGAAATAAACATGTTTCTGCAAGTTTGGTCAACCCCATGTAATTTATGGGGCAGTAACATCACACTTATCAAAACGTATTTTTCAGCCCGAAATAAACGCGTTTTTTCAGACAACTGAATCTACTTGTAACAGCAAGGCTCAGAAGTGCCCACACACTCAGCCCTTAACCCCAGTGTGCAGAAAGGGTCAAAACGTGTTTTTCAGCAGAAATAAACATGTTTCTGCAAGTTTGGTCAGCCCCATGTAAGTTATGGGGCAGTAACAAGACACTTTTCAAAACGTGTTTTTCAGCCCGAAATAAACGCGTTTTTTCAGACAGCAGAATCTCAGTGTAACTGCTAGGCTCAGAAGAGCTCACACACTCAGCTCTTAACCCCAGTGTGCAGAAAGTGTCCAAACGTGTTTTTCAGCAGAAATAAACATGTTTCTGCAAGTTTGGTCAGCCCCATGTAAGTTATGGGGCAGTAACAAGACACTTTTCAAAACGTGTTTTTCAGCCCGAAATAAACGCGTTTTTTCAGACAACTGAATCTCCTTGTAATAGCAAGGCTCAGAAGAGCCCACACACTCAGCCCTTAACCCCAGTGTACAGAAAGTGTCAAAACGTGTTTTCCAGCAGAAATAAACATGTTTCTGCAAGTTTGGTCAACCCCATGTAAGTTATGGGGCAGTAACATCACACTTATCAAAACGTATTTTTCAGCCCGAAATAAACGCGTTTTTTCAGACAACTGAATCTACTTGTAACAGCAAGGCTCAGAAGTGCCCACACACTCAGCCCTTAACCCCAGTGTGCAGAAAGGGTCAAAACGTGTTTTTCAGCAGAAATAAACATGTTTCTGCAAGTTTGGTCAACCCCATGTAAGTTATGGGGCAGTAACATCACACTTTTCAAAACGTGTTTTTCAGCCCGAAATAAACGCGTTTTTTCAGGCAACTGAATCTACTTGTAACAGCAAGGCTCAGAAGTGCCCACACACTCAGCCCTTAACCCCAGTGTGCAGAAAGGGTCAAAACGTGTTTTTCAGCAGAAATAAACATGTTTCTGCAAGTTTGGTCAACCCCATGTAAGTTATGGGGCAGTAACATCACACTTTTCAAAACGTGTTTTTCAGTCCGAAATAAACGCGTTTTTTCAGACAACTGAATCCCCATGTAACAGCAAGGCTCAGAAGAGCCCACACACTCAGCCCTTAACCCCAGTGTACAGAAAGTGTCCAAACGTGTTTTTCAGCAGAAATAAACATGTTTCTGCAAGTTTGGTCACCCCCATGTAAGTTATGGGGCAGTAACAAGACACTTTTCAAAACGGGTTTTTCAGCCCGAAATAAACGCGTTTTTTCAGACAACTGAATCTACTTGTAAGAGCAAGGCTCAGAAGTGCCCACACACTCAGCCCTTAACCCCAGTATGCAGAAAAGGTCAAAATGTGTTTTTCAGCAGAAATAAACATGTTTCTGCAAGTTTGGTCAACCCCATGTAAGTTATGGGGCAGTAACATCACACTTTTCAAAACGTGTTTTTCAGCCCGAAATAAACGCGTTTTTTCAGACAACTGAATCCCCATGTAACAGCAAGGCTCAGAAGAGCCCACACACTCAGCCCTTAACCCCAGTGTACAGAAAGTGTCCAAACGTGTTTTTCAGCAGAAATAAACATGTTTCTGCAAGTTTGGTCACCCCCATGTAAGTTATGGGGCAGTAACAAGACACTTTTCAAAACGGGTTTTTCAGCCCGAAATAAACGCGTTTTTTCAGGCAACTGAATCTACTTGTAAGAGCAAGGCTCAGAAGTGCCCACACACTCAGCCCTTAACCCCAGTGTGCAGAAAGGGTCAAAACGTGTTTTTCAGCAGAAATAAACATGTTTCTGCAAGTTTGGTCAGCCCCATGTAAGTTATGGGGCAGTATCAAGACACTTTTCAAAACGTGTTTTTCAGCCCGAAATAAACGCGTTTTTTCAGACAGCAGAATCTCAGTGTAACTGCTAGGCTCAGAAGAGCTCACACACTCAGCTCTTAACCCCAGTGTGCAGAAAGTGTCCAAACGTGTTTTTCAGCAGAAATAAACATGTTTCTGCAAGTTTGGTCAACCCCATGTAAGTTATGGGGCAGTAACATCACACTTTTCAAAACGTGTTTTTCAGCCCGAAATAAACGCGTTTTTTCAGGCAACTGAATCTACTTGTAACAGCAAGGCTCAGAAGTGCCCACACACTCAGCCCTTAACCCCAGTGTGCAGAAAGGGTCAAAACGTGTTTTTCAGCAGAAATAAACATGTTTCTGCAAGTTTGGTCAACCCCATGTAAGTTATGGGGCAGTAACATCACACTTTTCAAAACGTGTTTTTCAGCCCGAAATAAACGCGTTTTTTCAGACAACTGAATCTACTTGTAACAGCAAGGCTCAGAAGTGCCCACACACTCAGCCCTTAACCCCAGTATGCAGAAAAGGTCAAAATGTGTTTTTCAGCAGAAATAAACATGTTTCTGCAAGTTTGGTCAACCCCATGTAAGTTATGCGGCAGTAACATCACACTTTTCAAAACGTGTTTTTCAGCCCGAAATAAACGCGTTTTTTCAGACAACAAAATCCCCATGTAACAGCAAGGCTCAGAAGAGCCCACACACTCAGCCCTTAACCCCAGTGTAAAGAAAGTGTCCAAACGTGTTTTTCAGCAGAAATAAACATGTTTCTGCAAGTTTGGTCACCCCCATGTAAGTTATGGGGCAGTAACATCACACTTTTCAAAACGTGTTTTTCAGCCCGAAATAAACGCGTTTTTTCAGACAACTGAATCCCCATGTAACAGCAAGGCTCAGAAGAGCCCACACACTCAGCCCTTAAACCCAGTGTACAGAAAGTGTCAAAACGTGTTTTTCAGCAGAAATAAACATGTTTCTGCAAGTTTGGTCACCCCCATGTAAGTTATGGGGCAGTAACAAGACACTTTTCAAAACGTGTTTTTCAGCCCGAAATAAACGCGTTTTTTCAGACAACTGAATCTACTTGTAAGAGCAAGGCTCAGAAGTGCCCACACACTCAGCCCTTAACCCCAGTATGCAGAAAAGGTCAAAATGTGTTTTTCAGCAGAAATAAACATGTTTCTGCAAGTTTGGTCAACCCCATGTAAGTTATGGGGCAGTAACATCACACTTTTCAAAACGTGTTTTTCAGCCCGAAATAAACGCGTTTTTTCAGGCAACTGAATCTACTTGTAACAGCAAGGCTCAGAAGTGCCCACACACTCAGCCCTTAACCCCAGTGTGCAGAAAGGGTCAAAACGTGTTTTTCAGCAGAAATAAACATGTTTCTGCAAGTTTGGTCAACCCCATGTAAGTTATGGGGCAGTAACATCACACTTTTCAAAACGTGTTTTTCAGCCCGAAATAAACGCGTTTTTTCAGACAACTGAATCCCCATGTAACAGCAAGGCTCAGAAGAGCCCACACACTCAGCCCTTAACCCCAGTGTACAGAAAGTGTCCAAACGTGTTTTTCAGAAGAAATAAACATGTTTCTGCAAGTTTGGTCACCCCCATGTAAGTTATGGGGCAGTAACAAGACACTTTTCAAAACGGGTTTTTCAGCCCGAAATAAACGCGTTTTTTCAGGCAACTGAATCTACTTGTAACAGCAAGGCTCAGAAGAGCCCACACACTCAGCCCTTAACCCCAGTGTACAGAAAGTGTCCAAACGTGTTTTTCAGCAGAAATAAACATGTTTCTGCAAGTTTGGTCAACCCCATGTAAGTTATGGGGCAGTAACAAGACACTTTTCAAAACGTGTTTTTCAGCCCGAAATAAACGCGTTTTTTCAGACAGCAGAATCTCAGTGTAACTGCCAGGCTCAGAAGAGCCCATACACTCAGCTCTTAACCCCAGTGTGCAGAAAGTGTCCAAACGTGTTTTTCAGCAGAAATAAACATGTTTCTGCAAGTTTGGTCACCCCCATGTAAGTTATGGGGCAGTAACAAGACACTTTTCAAAACGGGTTTTTCAGCCCGAAATAAACGCGTTTTTTCAGGCAACTGAATCTACTTGTAACAGCAAGGCTCAGAAGTGCCCACACACTCAGCCCTTAACCCCAGTGTGCAGAAAGGGTCAAAACGTGTTTTTCAGCAGAAATAAACATGTTTCTGCAAGTTTGGTCAACCCCATGTAAGTTATGGGGCAGTAACATCACACTTTTCAAAACGTGTTTTTCAGCCCGAAATAAACGCGTTTTTTCAGACAACTGAATCCCCATGTAACAGCAAGGCTCAGAAGAGCCCACACACTCAGCCCTTAACCCCAGTGTACAGAAAGGGTCAAAACGTGTTTTTCAGCAGAAATAAACATGTTTCTGCAAGTTTGGTCAACCCCATGTAAGTTATGGGGCAGTAAAAAGACACTTTTCAAAACGTGTTTTTCAGCCCGAAATAAACGCGTTTTTTCAGACAGCAGAATCTCAGTGTAACTGCTAGGCTCAGAAGAGCCCACACACTCAGCTCTTAACCCCAGTGTGCAGAAAGTGTCCAAACGTGTTTTTCAGCAGAAATAAACATGTTTCTGCAAGTTTGGTCACCCCCATGTAAGTTATGGGGCAGTAACAAGACACTGTTCAAAACGTGTTTTTCAGCCCGAAATAAACGCGTTTTTTCAGACAACTGAATCTCCTTGTAATAGCAAGGCTCAGAAGAGCCCACACACTCAGCCCTTAACCCCAGTGTACAGAAAGTGTCAAAACGTGTTTTCCAGCAGAAATAAACATGTTTCTGCAAGTTTGGTCAACCCCATGTAATTTATGGGGCAGTAACATCACACTTATCAAAACGTATTTTTCAGCCCGAAATAAACGCGTTTTTTCAGACAACTGAATCTACTTGTAACAGCAAGGCTCAGAAGTGCCCACACACTCAGCCCTTAACCCCAGTGTGCAGAAAGGGTCAAAACGTGTTTTTCAGCAGAAATAAACATGTTTCTGCAAGTTTGGTCAGCCCCATGTAAGTTATGGGGCAGTAACAAGACACTTTTCAAAACGTGTTTTTCAGCCCGAAATAAACGCGTTTTTTCAGACAGCAGAATCTCAGTGTAACTGCTAGGCTCAGAAGAGCTCACACACTCAGCTCTTAACCCCAGTGTGCAGAAAGTGTCCAAACGTGTTTTTCAGCAGAAATAAACATGTTTCTGCAAGTTTGGTCAGCCCCATGTAAGTTATGGGGCAGTAACAAGACACTTTTCAAAACGTGTTTTTCAGCCCGAAATAAACGCGTTTTTTCAGACAACTGAATCTCCTTGTAATAGCAAGGCTCAGAAGAGCCCACACACTCAGCCCTTAACCCCAGTGTACAGAAAGTGTCAAAACGTGTTTTCCAGCAGAAATAAACATGTTTCTGCAAGTTTGGTCAACCCCATGTAAGTTATGGGGCAGTAACATCACACTTATCAAAACGTATTTTTCAGCCCGAAATAAACGCGTTTTTTCAGACAACTGAATCTACTTGTAACAGCAAGGCTCAGAAGTGCCCACACACTCAGCCCTTAACCCCAGTGTGCAGAAAGGGTCAAAACGTGTTTTTCAGCAGAAATAAACATGTTTCTGCAAGTTTGGTCAACCCCATGTAAGTTATGGGGCAGTAACATCACACTTTTCAAAACGTGTTTTTCAGCCCGAAATAAACGCGTTTTTTCAGGCAACTGAATCTACTTGTAACAGCAAGGCTCAGAAGTGCCCACACACTCAGCCCTTAACCCCAGTGTGCAGAAAGGGTCAAAACGTGTTTTTCAGCAGAAATAAACATGTTTCTGCAAGTTTGGTCAACCCCATGTAAGTTATGGGGCAGTAACATCACACTTTTCAAAACGTGTTTTTCAGTCCGAAATAAACGCGTTTTTTCAGACAACTGAATCCCCATGTAACAGCAAGGCTCAGAAGAGCCCACACACTCAGCCCTTAACCCCAGTGTACAGAAAGTGTCCAAACGTGTTTTTCAGCAGAAATAAACATGTTTCTGCAAGTTTGGTCACCCCCATATAAGTTATGGGGCAGTAACAAGACACTTTTCAAAACGGGTTTTTCAGCCCGAAATAAACGCGTTTTTTCAGACAACTGAATCTACTTGTAAGAGCAAGGCTCAGAAGTGCCCACACACTCAGCCCTTAACCCCAGTATGCAGAAAAGGTCAAAATGTGTTTTTCAGCAGAAATAAACATGTTTCTGCAAGTTTGGTCAACCCCATGTAAGTTATGGGGCAGTAACATCACACTTTTCAAAACGTGTTTTTCAGCCCGAAATAAACGCGTTTTTTCAGACAACTGAATCCCCATGTAACAGCAAGGCTCAGAAGAGCCCACACACTCAGCCCTTAACCCCAGTGTACAGAAAGTGTCCAAACGTGTTTTTCAGCAGAAATAAACATGTTTCTGCAAGTTTGGTCACCCCCATGTAAGTTATGGGGCAGTAACAAGACACTTTTCAAAACGGGTTTTTCAGCCCGAAATAAACGCGTTTTTTCAGGCAACTGAATCTACTTGTAAGAGCAAGGCTCAGAAGTGCCCACACACTCAGCCCTTAACCCCAGTGTGCAGAAAGGGTCAAAACGTGTTTTTCAGCAGAAATAAACATGTTTCTGCAAGTTTGGTCAGCCCCATGTAAGTTATGGGGCAGTATCAAGACACTTTTCAAAACGTGTTTTTCAGCCCGAAATAAACGCGTTTTTTCAGACAGCAGAATCTCAGTGTAACTGCTAGGCTCAGAAGAGCTCACACACTCAGCTCTTAACCCCAGTGTGCAGAAAGTGTCCAAACGTGTTTTTCAGCAGAAATAAACATGTTTCTGCAAGTTTGGTCAACCCCATGTAAGTTATGGGGCAGTAACATCACACTTTTCAAAACGTGTTTTTCAGCCCGAAATAAACGCGTTTTTTCAGGCAACTGAATCTACTTGTAACAGCAAGGCTCAGAAGTGCCCACACACTCAGCCCTTAACCCCAGTGTGCAGAAAGGGTCAAAACGTGTTTTTCAGCAGAAATAAACATGTTTCTGCAAGTTTGGTCAACCCCATGTAAGTTATGGGGCAGTAACATCACACTTTTCAAAACGTGTTTTTCAGCCCGAAATAAACGCGTTTTTTCAGACAACTGAATCCCCATGTAACAGCAAGGCTCAGAAGAGCCCACACACTCAGCCCTTAACCCCAGTGTACAGAAAGTGTCCAAACGTGTTTTTCAGCAGAAATAAACATGTTTCTGCAAGTTTGGTCACCCCCATGTAAGTTATGGGGCAGTAACAAGACACTTTTCAAAACGGGTTTTTCAGCCCGAAATAAACGCGTTTTTTCAGACAACTGAATCTACTTGTAAGAGCAAGGCTCAGAAGTGCCCACACACTCAGCCCTTAACCCCAGTATGCAGAAAAGGTCAAAATGTGTTTTTCAGCAGAAATAAACATGTTTCTGCAAGTTTGGTCAACCCCATGTAAGTTATGGGGCAGTAACATCACACTTTTCAAAACGTGTTTTTCAGCCCGAAATAAACGCGTTTTTTCAGACAACTGAATCCCCATGTAACAGCAAGGCTCAGAAGAGCCCACACACTCAGCCCTTAACCCCAGTGTACAGAAAGTGTCCAAACGTGTTTTTCAGCAGAAATAAACATGTTTCTGCAAGTTTGGTCAACCCCATGTAAGTTATGGGGCAGTAACAAGACACTTTTCAAAACGTGTTTTTCAGCCCGAAATAAACGCGTTTTTTCAGACAGCAGAATCTCAGTGTAACTGCTAGGCTCAGAAGAGCCCACACACTCAGCTCTTAACCCCAGTGTGCAGAAAGTGTCCAAATGTGTTTTTCAGCAGAAATAAACATGTTTCTGCAAGTTTGGTCACCCCCATGTAAGTTATGGGGCAGTAACAAGACACTTTTCAAAACGTGTTTTTCAGCCCGAAATAAAAGCGTTTTTTCAGACAACTGAATCTCCTTGTAATAGCAAGGCTCAGAAGAGCCCACACACTCAGCCCTTAACCCCAGTGTACAGAAAGTGTCAAAACGTGTTTTCCAGCAGAAATAAACATGTTTCTGCAAGTTTGGTCAACCCCATGTAAGTTATGGGGCAGTAACATCACACTTTTCAAAACGTGTGTTTCAGCCCGAAATAAACGCGTTTTTTCAGACAACTGAATCTACTTGTAACAGCAAGGCTCAGAAGTGCCCACACACTCAGCCCTTAACCCCAGTGTGCAGAAAGGGTCAAAACGTGTTTTTCAGCAGAAATAAACATGTTTCTGCAAGTTTGGTCAACCCCATGTAAGTTATGGGGCAGTAAAAAGACACTTTTCAAAACGTGTTTTTCAGCCCGAAATAAACGCGTTTTTTCAGACAGCAGAATCTCAGTGTAACTGCTAGGCTCAGAAGAGCCCACACACTCAGCTCTTAACCCCAGTGTGCAGAAAGTGTCCAAACGTGTTTTTCAGCAGAAATAAACATGTTTCTGCAAGTTTGGTCACCCCCATGTAAGTTATGGGGCAGTAACAAGACACTGTTCAAACCGTGTTTTTCAGCCCGAAATAAACGCGTTTTTTCAGACAACTGAATCTCCTTGTAATAGCAAGGCTCAGAAGAGCCCACACACTCAGCCCTTAACCCCAGTGTACAGAAAGTGTCAAAACGTGTTTTCCAGCAGAAATAAACATGTTTCTGCAAGTTTGGTCAACCCCATGTAATTTATGGGGCAGTAACATCACACTTATCAAAACGTATTTTTCAGCCCGAAATAAACGCGTTTTTTCAGACAACTGAATCTACTTGTAACAGCAAGGCTCAGAAGTGCCCACACACTCAGCCCTTAACCCCAGTGTGCAGAAAGGGTCAAAACGTGTTTTTCAGCAGAAATAAACATGTTTCTGCAAGTTTGGTCAGCCCCATGTAAGTTATGGGGCAGTAACAAGACACTTTTCAAAACGTGTTTTTCAGCCCGAAATAAACGCGTTTTTTCAGACAGCAGAATCTCAGTGTAACTGCTAGGCTCAGAAGAGCTCACACACTCAGCTCTTAACCCCAGTGTGCAGAAAGTGTCCAAACGTGTTTTTCAGCAGAAATAAACATGTTTCTGCAAGTTTGGTCACCCCCATGTAAGTTATGGGGCAGTAACAAGACACTTTTCAAAACGTGTTTTTCAGCCCGAAATAAACGCGTTTTTTCAGACAACTGAATCTCCTTGTAATAGCAAGGCTCAGAAGAGCCCACACACTCAGCCCTTAACCCCAGTGTACAGAAAGTGTCAAAACGTGTTTTCCAGCAGAAATAAACATGTTTCTGCAAGTTTGGTCAACCCCATGTAAGTTATGGGGCAGTAACATCACACTTATCAAAACGTATTTTTCAGCCCGAAATAAACGCGTTTTTTCAGACAACTGAATCTACTTGTAACAGCAAGGCTCAGAAGTGCCCACACACTCAGCCCTTAACCCCAGTGTGCAGAAAGGGTCAAAACGTGTTTTTCAGCAGAAATAAACATTTTTCTGCAAGTTTGGTCAACCCCATGTAAGTTATGGGGCAGTAACATCACACTTTTCAAAACGTGTTTTTCAGCCCGAAATAAACGCGTTTTTTCAGGCAACTGAATCTACTTGTAACAGCAAGGCTCAGAAGTGCCCACACACTCAGCCCTTAACCCCAGTGTGCAGAAAGGGTCAAAACGTGTTTTTCAGCAGAAATAAACATGTTTCTGCAAGTTTGGTCAACCCCATGTAAGTTATGGGGCAGTAACATCACACTTTTCAAAACGTGTTTTTCAGTCCGAAATAAACGCGTTTTTTCAGACAACTGAATCCCCATGTAACAGCAAGGCTCAGAAGAGCCCACACACTCAGCCCTTAACCCCAGTGTACAGAAAGTGTCCAAACGTGTTTTTCAGCAGAAATAAACATGTTTCTGCAAGTTTGGTCACCCCCATGTAAGTTATGGGGCAGTAACAAGACACTTTTCAAAACGGGTTTTTCAGCCCGAAATAAACGCGTTTTTTCAGACAACTGAATCTACTTGTAAGAGCAAGGCTCAGAAGTGCCCACACACTCAGCCCTTAACCCCAGTATGCAGAAAAGGTCAAAATGTGTTTTTCAGCAGAAATAAACATGTTTCTGCAAGTTTGGTCAACCCCATGTAAGTTATGGGGCAGTAACATCACACTTTTCAAAACGTGTTTTTCAGCCCGAAATAAACGCGTTTTTTCAGACAACTGAATCCCCATGTAACAGCAAGGCTCAGAAGAGCCCACACACTCAGCCCTTAACCCCAGTGTACAGAAAGTGTCCAAACGTGTTTTTCAGCAGAAATATACATGTTTCTGCAAGTTTGGTCACCCCCATGTAAGTTATGGGGCAGTAACAAGACACTTTTCAAAACGGGTTTTTCAGCCCGAAATAAACGCGTTTTTTCAGGCAACTGAATCTACTTGTAAGAGCAAGGCTCAGAAGTGCCCACACACTCAGCCCTTAACCCCAGTGTGCAGAAAGGGTCAAAACGTGTTTTTCAGCAGAAATAAACATGTTTCTGCAAGTTTGGTCAGCCCCATGTAAGTTATGGGGCAGTATCAAGACACTTTTCAAAACGTGTTTTTCAGCCCGAAATAAACGCGTTTTTTCAGACAGCAGAATCTCAGTGTAACTGCTAGGCTCAGAAGAGCTCACACACTCAGCTCTTAACCCCAGTGTGCAGAAAGTGTCCAAACGTGTTTTTCAGCAGAAATAAACATGTTTCTGCAAGTTTGGTCAACCCCATGTAAGTTATGGGGCAGTAACATCACACTTTTCAAAACGTGTTTTTCAGCCCGAAATAAACGCGTTTTTTCAGGCAACTGAATCTACTTGTAACAGCAAGGCTCAGAAGTGCCCACACACTCAGCCCTTAACCCCAGTGTGCAGAAAGGGTCAAAACGTGTTTTTCAGCAGAAATAAACATGTTTCTGCAAGTTTGGTCAACCCCATGTAAGTTATGGGGCAGTAACATCACACTTTTCAAAACGTGTTTTTCAGCCCGAAATAAACGCGTTTTTTCAGACAACTGAATCCCCATGTAACAGCAAGGCTCAGAAGAGCCCACACACTCAGCCCTTAACCCCAGTGTACAGAAAGTGTCCAAACGTGTTTTTCAGCAGAAATAAACATGTTTCTGCAAGTTTGGTCACCCCCATGTAAGTTATGGGGCAGTAACAAGACACTTTTCAAAACGGGTTTTTCAGCCCGAAATAAACGCGTTTTTTCAGACAACTGAATCTACTTGTAAGAGCAAGGCTCAGAAGTGCCCACACACTCAGCCCTTAACCCCAGTATGCAGAAAAGGTCAAAATGTGTTTTTCAGCAGAAATAAACATGTTTCTGCAAGTTTGGTCAACCCCATGTAAGTTATGGGGCAGTAACATCACACTTTTCAAAACGTGTTTTTCAGCCCGAAATAAACGCGTTTTTTCAGACAACTGAATCCCCATGTAACAGCAAGGCTCAGAAGAGCCCACACACTCAGCCCTTAACCCCAGTGTACAGAAAGTGTCCAAACGTGTTTTTCAGCAGAAATAAACATGTTTCTGCAAGTTTGGTCACCCCCATGTAAGTTATGGGGCAGTAACAAGACACTTTTCAAAACGGGTTTTTCAGCCCGAAATAAACGCGTTTTTTCAGGCAACTGAATCTACTTGTAAGAGCAAGGCTCAGAAGTGCCCACACACTCAGCCCTTAACCCCAGTGTGCAGAAAGGGTCAAAACGTGTTTTTCAGCAGAAATAAACATGTTTCTGCAAGTTTGGTCAGCCCCATGTAAGTTATGGGGCAGTATCAAGACACTTTTCAAAACGTGTTTTTCAGCCCGAAATAAACGCGTTTTTTCAGACAGCAGAATCTCAGTGTAACTGCTAGGCTCAGAAGAGCTCACACACTCAGCTCTTAACCCCAGTGTGCAGAAAGTGTCCAAACGTGTTTTTCAGCAGAAATAAACATGTTTCTGCAAGTTTGGTCAACCCCATGTAAGTTATGGGGCAGTAACATCACACTTTTCAAAACGTGTTTTTAAGCCCGAAATAAACGCGTTTTTTCAGGCAACTGAATCTACTTGTAACAGCAAGGCTCAGAAGTGCCCACACACTCAGCCCTTAACCCCAGTGTGCAGAAAGGGTCAAAACGTGTTTTTCAGCAGAAATAAACATGTTTCTGCAAGTTTGGTCAACCCCATGTAAGTTATGGAGCAGTAACATCACACTTTTCAAAACGTGTTTTTCAGCCCGAAATAAACGCGTTTTTTCAGACAACTGAATCCCCATGTAACAGCAAGGCTCAGAAGAGCCCACACACTCAGCCCTTAACCCCAGTGTACAGAAAGTGTCCAAACGTGTTTTTCAGCAGAAATAAACATGTTTCTGCAAGTTTGGTCACCCCCATGTAAGTTATGGGGCAGTAACAAGACACTTTTCAAAACGGGTTTTTCAGCCCGAAATAAACGCGTTTTTTCAGACAACTGAATCTACTTGTAAGAGCAAGGCTCAGAAGTGCCCACACACTCAGCCCTTAACCCCAGTATGCAGAAAAGGTCAAAATGTGTTTTTCAGCAGAAATAAACATGTTTCTGCAAGTTTGGTCAACCCCATGTAAGTTATGGGGCAGTAACATCACACTTTTCAAAACGTGTTTTTCAGCCCGAAATAAACGCGTTTTTTCAGACAACTGAATCCCCATGTAACAGCAAGGCTCAGAAGAGCCCACACACTCAGCCCTTAACCCCAGTGTACAGAAAGTGTCCAAACGTGTTTTTCAGCAGAAATAAACATGTTTCTGCAAGTTTGGTCACCCCCATGTAAGTTATGGGGCAGTAACAAGACACTTTTCAAAACGGGTTTTTCAGCCCGAAATAAACGCGTTTTTTCAGGCAACTGAATCTACTTGTAAGAGCAAGGCTCAGAAGTGCCCACACACTCAGCCCTTAACCCCAGTGTGCAGAAAGGGTCAAAACGTGTTTTTCAGCAGAAATAAACATGTTTCTGCAAGTTTGGTCAGCCCCATGTAAGTTATGGGGCAGTATCAAGACACTTTTCAAAACGTGTTTTTCAGCCCGAAATAAACGCGTTTTTTCAGACAGCAGAATCTCAGTGTAACTGCTAGGCTCAGAAGAGCTCACACACTCAGCTCTTAACCCCAGTGTGCAGAAAGTGTCCAAACGTGTTTTTCAGCAGAAATAAACATGTTTCTGCAAGTTTGGTCAACCCCATGTAAGTTATGGGGCAGTAACATCACACTTTTCAAAACGTGTTTTTCAGCCCGAAATAAACGCGTTTTTTCAGACAACTGAATCTCCTTGTAATAGCAAGGCTCAGAAGAGCCCACACACTCAGCCCTTAACCCCAGTGTACAGAAAGTGTCAAAATGTGTTTTTCAGCAGAAATAAACATGTTTCTGCAAGTTTGGTCAACCCCATGTAAGTTATGGGGCAGTAACATCACACTTTTCAAAACGTGTTTTTCAGCCCGAAATAAACGCGTTTTTTCAGACAACTGAATCTACTTGTAACAGCAAGGCTCAGAAGTGCCCACACACTCAGCCCTTAACCCCAGTGTGCAGAAAGGGTCAAAACGTGTTTTTCAGCAGAAATAAACATGTTTCTGCAAGTTTGGTCAACCCCATGTAAGTTATGGGGCAGTAAAAAGACACTTTTCAAAACGTGTTTTTCAGCCCGAAATAAACGCGTTTTTTCAGACAGCAGAATCTCAGTGTAACTGCTAGGCTCAGATGAGCCCACACACTCAGCTCTTAACCCCAGTGTGATGAAAGTGTCCAAACGTATTTTTCAGCAGAAATAAACATGTTTCTGCAAGTTTGGTCACCCCCATGTAAGTTATGGGGCAGTAACAAGACACTGTTCAAAACGTGTTTTTCAGCCCGAAATAAACGCGTTTTTTCAGACAACTGAATCTCCTTGTAATAGCAAGGCTCAGAAGAGCCCACACACTCAGCCCTTAACCCCAGTGTACAGAAAGTGTCAAAACGTGTTTTCCAGCAGAAATAAACATGTTTCTGCAAGTTTGGTCAACCCCATGTAAGTTATGGGGCAGTAACATCACACTTATCAAAACGTATTTTTCAGCCCGAAATAAACGCGTTTTTTCAGACAACTGAATCTACTTGTAACAGCAAGGCTCAGAAGTGCCCACACACTCAGCCCTTAACCCCAGTGTGCAGAAAGGGTCAAAACGTGTTTTTCAGCAGAAATAAACATGTTTCTGCAAGTTTGGTCAACCCCATGTAAGTTATGGGGCAGTAACATCACACTTTTCAAAACGTGTTTTTCAGCCCGAAATAAACGCGTTTTTTCAGGCAACTGAATCTACTTGTAACAGCAAGGCTCAGAAGTGCCCACACACTCAGCCCTTAACCCCAGTGTGCAGAAAGGGTCAAAACGTGTTTTTCAGCAGAAATAAACATGTTTCTGCAAGTTTGGTCAACCCCATGTAAGTTATGGGGCAGTAACATCACACTTTTCAAAACGTGTTTTTCAGCCCGAAATAAACGCGGTTTTTCAGACAACTGAATCCCCATGTAACAGCAAGGCTCAGAAGAGCCCACACACTCAGCCCTTAACCCCAGTGTACAGAAAGTGTCCAAACGTGTTTTTCAGCAGAAATAAACATGTTTCTGCAAGTTTGGTCACCCCCATGTAAGTTATGGGGCAGTAACAAGACACTTTTCAAAACGGGTTTTTCAGCCCGAAATAAACGCGTTTTTTCAGACAACTGAATCTACTTGTAAGAGCAAGGCTCAGAAGTGCCCACACACTCAGCCCTTAACCCCAGTATGCAGAAAAGGTCAAAATGTGTTTTTCAGCAGAAATAAACATGTTTCTGCAAGTTTGGTCAACCCCATGTAAGTTATGGGGCAGTAACATCACACTTTTCAAAACGTGTTTTTCAGCCCGAAATAAACGCGTTTTTTCAGACAACTGAATCCCCATGTAACAGCAAGGCTCAGAAGAGCCCACACACTCAGCCCTTAACCCCAGTGTACAGAAAGTGTCCAAACGTGTTTTTCAGCAGAAATAAACATGTTTCTGCAAGTTTGGTCACCCCCATGTAAGTTATGGGGCAGTAACAAGACACTTTTCAAAACGGGTTTTTCAGCCCGAAATAAACGCGTTTTTTCAGGCAACTGAATCTACTTGTAAGAGCAAGGCTCAGAAGTGCCCACACACTCAGCCCTTAACCCCAGTGTGCAGAAAGGGTCAAAACGTGTTTTTCAGCAGAAATAAACATGTTTCTGCAAGTTTGGTCAGCCCCATGTAAGTTATGGGGCAGTATCAAGACACTTTTCAAAACGTGTTTTTCAGCCCGAAATAAACGCGTTTTTTCAGACAGCAGAATCTCAGTGTAACTGCTAGGCTCAGAAGAGCTCACACACTCAGCTCTTAACCCCAGTGTGCAGAAAGTGTCCAAACGTGTTTTTCAGCCGAAATAAACATGTTTCTGCAAGTTTGGTCAACCCCATGTAAGTTATGGGGCAGTAACATCACACTTTTCAAAACGTGTTTTTCAGCCCGAAATAAACGCGTTTTTTCAGACAACTGAATCTCCTTGTAATAGCAAGGCTCAGAAGAGCCCACACACTCAGCCCTTAACCCCAGTGTACAGAAAGTGTCAAAATGTGTTTTTCAGCAGAAATAAACATGTTTCTGCAAGTTTGGTCAACCCCATGTAAGTTATGGGGCAGTAACATCACACTTTTCAAAACGTGTTTTTCAGCCCGAAATAAACGCGTTTTTTCAGACAACTGAATCTACTTGTAACAGCAAGGCTCAGAAGTGCCCACACACTCAGCCCTTAACCCCAGTATGCAGAAAAGGTCAAAATGTGTTTTTCAGCAGAAATAAACATGTTTCTGCAAGTTTGGTCAACCCCATGTAAGTTATGCGGCAGTAACATCACACTTTTCAAAACGTGTTTTTCAGCCCGAAATAAACGCGTTTTTTCAGACAACAAAATCCCCATGTAACAGCAAGGCTCAGAAGAGCCCACACACTCAGCCCTTAACCCCAGTGTAAAGAAAGTGTCCAAACGTGTTTTTCAGCAGAAATAAACATGTTTCTGCAAGTTTGGTCACCCCCATGTAAGTTATGGGGCAGTAACATCACACTTTTCAAAACGTGTTTTTCAGCCCGAAATAAACGCGTTTTTTCAGACAACTGAATCCCCATGTAACAGCAAGGCTCAGAAGAGCCCACACACTCAGCCCTTAAACCCAGTGTACAGAAAGTGTCAAAACGTGTTTTTCAGCAGAAATAAACATGTTTCTGCAAGTTTGGTCACCCCCATGTAAGTTATGGGGCAGTAACAAGACACTTTTCAAAACGTGTTTTTCAGCCCGAAATAAACGCGTTTTTTCAGACAACTGAATCTACTTGTAAGAGCAAGGCTCAGAAGTGCCCACACACTCAGCCCTTAACCCCAGTATGCAGAAAAGGTCAAAATGTGTTTTTCAGCAGAAATAAACATGTTTCTGCAAGTTTGGTCAACCCCATGTAAGTTATGGGGCAGTAACATCACACTTTTCAAAACGTGTTTTTCAGCCCGAAATAAACGCGTTTTTTCAGGCAACTGAATCTACTTGTAACAGCAAGGCTCAGAAGTGCCCACACACTCAGCCCTTAACCCCAGTGTGCAGAAAGGGTCAAAACGTGTTTTTCAGCAGAAATAAACATGTTTCTGCAAGTTTGGTCAACCCCATGTAAGTTATGGGGCAGTAACATCACACTTTTCAAAACGTGTTTTTCAGCCCGAAATAAACGCGTTTTTTCAGACAACTGAATCCCCATGTAACAGCAAGGCTCAGAAGAGCCCACACACTCAGCCCTTAACCCCAGTGTACAGAAAGTGTCCAAACGTGTTTTTCAGAAGAAATAAACATGTTTCTGCAAGTTTGGTCACCCCCATGTAAGTTATGGGGCAGTAACAAGACACTTTTCAAAACGGGTTTTTCAGCCCGAAATAAACGCGTTTTTTCAGGCAACTGAATCTACTTGTAACAGCAAGGCTCAGAAGTGCCCACACACTCAGCCCTTAACCCCAGTGTGCAGAAAGGGTCAAAACGTGTTTTTCAGCAGAAATAAACATGTTTCTGCAAGTTTGGTCAACCCCATGTAAGTTATGGGGCAGTAACATCACACTTTTCAAAACGTGTTTTTCAGCCCGAAATAAACGCGTTTTTTCAGACAACTGAATCCCCATGTAACAGCAAGGCTCAGAAGAGCCCACACACTCAGCCCTTAACCCCAGTGTACAGAAAGTGTCCAAACGTGTTTTTCAGCAGAAATAAACATGTTTCTGCAAGTTTGGTCAACCCCATGTAAGTTATGGGGCAGTAACAAGACACTTTTCAAAACGTGTTTTTCAGCCCGAAATAAACGCGTTTTTTCAGACAGCAGAATCTCAGTGTAACTGCCAGGCTCAGAAGAGCCCATACACTCAGCTCTTAACCCCAGTGTGCAGAAAGTGTCCAAACGTGTTTTTCAGCAGAAATAAACATGTTTCTGCAAGTTTGGTCACCCCCATGTAAGTTATGGGGCAGTAACAAGACACTTTTCAAAACGGGTTTTTCAGCCCGAAATAAACGCGTTTTTTCAGGCAACTGAATCTACTTGTAACAGCAAGGCTCAGAAGTGCCCACACACTCAGCCCTTAACCCCAGTGTGCAGAAAGGGTCAAAACGTGTTTTTCAGCAGAAATAAACATGTTTCTGCAAGTTTGGTCAACCCCATGTAAGTTATGGGGCAGTAACATCACACTTTTCAAAACGTGTTTTTCAGCCCGAAATAAACGCGTTTTTTCAGACAACTGAATCCCCATGTAACAGCAAGGCTCAGAAGAGCCCACACACTCAGCCCTTAACCCCAGTGTACAGAAAGTGTCCAAACGTGTTTTTCAGCAGAAATAAACATGTTTCTGCAAGTTTGGTCAACCCCATGTAAGTTATGGGGCAGTAACAAGACACTTTTCAAAACGTGTTTTTCAGCCCGAAATAAACGCGTTTTTTCAGACAGCAGAATCTCAGTGTAACTGCTAGGCTCAGAAGAGCCCACACACTCAGCTCTTAACCCCAGTGTGCAGAAAGTGTCCAAATGTGTTTTTCAGCAGAAATAAACATGTTTCTGCAAGTTTGGTCACCCCCATGTAAGTTATGGGGCAGTAACAAGACACTTTTCAAAACGTGTTTTTCAGCCCGAAATAAACGCGTTTTTTCAGACAACTGAATCTCCTTGTAATAGCAAGGCTCAGAAGAGCCCACACACTCAGCCCTTAACCCCAGTGTACAGAAAGTGTCAAAACGTGTTTTCCAGCAGAAATAAACATGTTTCTGCAAGTTTGGTCAACCCCATGTAAGTTATGGGGCAGTAACATCACACTTTTCAAAACGTGTGTTTCAGCCCGAAATAAACGCGTTTTTTCAGACAACTGAATCTACTTGTAACAGCAAGGCTCAGAAGTGCCCACACACTCAGCCCTTAACCCCAGTGTGCAGAAAGGGTCAAAACGTGTTTTTCAGCAGAAATAAACATGTTTCTGCAAGTTTGGTCAACCCCATGTAAGTTATGGGGCAGTAAAAAGACACTTTTCAAAACGTGTTTTTCAGCCCGAAATAAACGCGTTTTTTCAGACAGCAGAATCTCAGTGTAACTGCTAGGCTCAGAAGAGCCCACACACTCAGCTCTTAACCCCAGTGTGCAGAAAGTGTCCAAACGTGTTTTTCAGCAGAAATAAACATGTTTCTGCAAGTTTGGTCACCCCCATGTAAGTTATGGGGCAGTAACAAGACACTGTTCAAAACGTGTTTTTCAGCCCGAAATAAACACGTTTTTTCAGACAACTGAATCTCCTTGTAATAGCAAGGCTCAGAAGAGCCCACACACTCAGCCCTTAACCCCAGTGTACAGAAAGTGTCAAAACGTGTTTTCCAGCAGAAATAAACATGTTTCTGCAAGTTTGGTCAACCCCATGTAATTTATGGGGCAGTAACATCACACTTATCAAAACGTATTTTTCAGCCCGAAATAAACGCGTTTTTTCAGACAACTGAATCTACTTGTAACAGCAAGGCTCAGAAGTGCCCACACACTCAGCCCTTAACCCCAGTGTGCAGAAAGGGTCAAAACGTGTTTTTCAGCAGAAATAAACATGTTTCTGCAAGTTTGGTCAGCCCCATGTAAGTTATGGGGCAGTAACAAGACACTTTTCAAAACGTGTTTTTCAGCCCGAAATAAACGCGTTTTTTCAGACAGCAGAATCTCAGTGTAACTGCTAGGCTCAGAAGAGCTCACACACTCAGCTCTTAACCCCAGTGTGCAGAAAGTGTCCAAACGTGTTTTTCAGCAGAAATAAACATGTTTCTGCAAGTTTGGTCAGCCCCATGTAAGTTATGGGGCAGTAACAAGACACTTTTCAAAACGTGTTTTTCAGCCCGAAATAAACGCGTTTTTTCAGACAACTGAATCTCCTTGTAATAGCAAGGCTCAGAAGAGCCCACACACTCAGCCCTTAACCCCAGTGTACAGAAAGTGTCAAAACGTGTTTTCCAGCAGAAATAAACATGTTTCTGCAAGTTTGGTCAACCCCATGTAAGTTATGGGGCAGTAACATCACACTTATCAAAACGTATTTTTCAGCCCGAAATAAACGCGTTTTTTCAGACAACTGAATCTACTTGTAACAGCAAGGCTCAGAAGTGCCCACACACTCAGCCCTTAACCCCAGTGTGCAGAAAGGGTCAAAACGTGTTTTTCAGCAGAAATAAACATGTTTCTGCAAGTTTGGTCAACCCCATGTAAGTTATGGGGCAGTAACATCAC
The DNA here is from genome assembly GCF_040954835.1 of Lepisosteus oculatus. Lineage (NCBI taxonomy): Eukaryota > Metazoa > Chordata > Actinopteri > Semionotiformes > Lepisosteidae > Lepisosteus > Lepisosteus oculatus. Next base: position 92,322 of record NW_027167752.1, on the reverse strand, counting down.
ACTTTTCAAAACGTGTTTTTCAGCCCGAAATAAACGCGTTTTTTCAGGCAACTGAATCTACTTGTAACAGCAAGGCTCAGAAGTGCCCACACACTCAGCCCTTAACCCCAGTGTGCAGAAAGGGTCAAAACGTGTTTTTCAGCAGAAATAAACATGTTTCTGCAAGTTTGGTCAACCCCATGTAAGTTATGGGGCAGTAACATCACACTTTTCAAAACGTGTTTTTCAGTCCGAAATAAACGCGTTTTTTCAGACAACTGAATCCCCATGTAACAGCAAGGCTCAGAAGAGCCCACACACTCAGCCCTTAACCCCAGTGTACAGAAAGTGTCCAAACGTGTTTTTCAGCAGAAATAAACATGTTTCTGCAAGTTTGGTCACCCCCATGTAAGTTATGGGGCAGTAACAAGACACTTTTCAAAACGGGTTTTTCAGCCCGAAATAAACGCGTTTTTTCAGACAACTGAATCTACTTGTAAGAGCAAGGCTCAGAAGTGCCCACACACTCAGCCCTTAACCCCAGTATGCAGAAAAGGTCAAAATGTGTTTTTCAGCAGAAATAAACATGTTTCTGCAAGTTTGGTCAACCCCATGTAAGTTATGGGGCAGTAACATCACACTTTTCAAAACGTGTTTTTCAGCCCGAAATAAACGCGTTTTTTCAGACAACTGAATCCCCATGTAACAGCAAGGCTCAGAAGAGCCCACACACTCAGCCCTTAACCCCAGTGTACAGAAAGTGTCCAAACGTGTTTTTCAGCAGAAATAAACATGTTTCTGCAAGTTTGGTCACCCCCATGTAAGTTATGGGGCAGTAACAAGACACTTTTCAAAACGGGTTTTTCAGCCCGAAATAAACGCGTTTTTTCAGGCAACTGAATCTACTTGTAAGAGCAAGGCTCAGAAGTGCCCACACACTCAGCCCTTAACCCCAGTGTGCAGAAAGGGTCAAAACGTGTTTTTCAGCAGAAATAAACATGTTTCTGCAAGTTTGGTCAGCCCCATGTAAGTTATGGGGCACTATCAAGACACTTTTCAAAACGTGTTTTTCAGCCCGAAATAAACGCGTTTTTTCAGACAGCAGAATCTCAGTGTAACTGCTAGGCTCAGAAGAGCTCACACACTCAGCTCTTAACCCCAGTGTGCAGAAAGTGTCCAAACGTGTTTTTCAGCAGAAATAAACATGTTTCTGCAAGTTTGGTCAACCCCATGTAAGTTATGGGGCAGTAACATCACACTTTTCAAAACGTGTTTTTCAGCCCGAAATAAACGCGTTTTTTCAGGCAACTGAATCTACTTGTAACAGCAAGGCTCAGAAGTGCCCACACACTCAGCCCTTAACCCCAGTGTGCAGAAAGGGTCAAAACATGTTTTTCAGCAGAAATAAACATGTTTCTGCAAGTTTGGTCAACCCCATGTAAGTTATGGGGCAGTAACATCACACTTTTCAAAACGTGTTTTTCAGCCCGAAATAAACGCGTTTTTTCAGACAACTGAATCCCCATGTAACAGCAAGGCTCAGAAGAGCCCACACACTCAGCCCTTAACCCCAGTGTACAGAAAGTGTCCAAACGTGTTTTTCAGCAGAAATAAACATGTTTCTGCAAGTTTGGTCACCCCCATGTAAGTTATGGGGCAGTAACAAGACACTTTTCAAAACGGGTTTTTCAGCCCGAAATAAACGCGTTTTTTCAGACAACTGAATCTACTTGTAAGAGCAAGGCTCAGAAGTGCCCACACACTCAGCCCTTAACCCCAGTATGCAGAAAAGGTCAAAATGTGTTTTTCAGCAGAAATAAACATGTTTCTGCAAGTTTGGTCAACCCCATGTAAGTTATGGGGCAGTAACATCACACTTTTCAAAACGTGTTTTTCAGCCCGAAATAAACGCGTTTTTTCAGACAACTGAATCCCCATGTAACAGCAAGGCTCAGAAGAGCCCACACACTCAGCCCTTAACCCCAGTGTACAGAAAGTGTCCAAACGTGTTTTTCAGCAGAAATAAACATGTTTCTGCAAGTTTGGTCACCCCCATGTAAGTTATGGGGCAGTAACAAGACACTTTTCAAAACGAGTTTTTCAGCCCGAAATAAACGCGTTTTTTCAGGCAACTGAATCTACTTGTAAGAGCAAGGCTCAGAAGTGCCCACACACTCAGCCCTTAACCCCAGTGTGCAGAAAGGGTCAAAACGTGTTTTTCAGCAGAAATAAACATGTTTCTGCAAGTTTGGTCAGCCCCATGTAAGTTATGGGGCAGTATCAAGACACTTTTCAAAACGTGTTTTTCAGCCCGAAATAAACGCGTTTTTTCAGACAGCAGAATCTCAGTGTAACTGCTAGGCTCAGAAGAGCTCACACACTCAGCTCTTAACCCCAGTGTGCAGAAAGTGTCCAAACGTGTTTTTCAGCAGAAATAAACATGTTTCTGCAAGTTTGGTCAACCCCATGTAAGTTATGGGGCAGTAACATCACACTTTTCAAAACGTGTTTTTCAGCCCGAAATAAACGCGTTTTTTCAGACAACTGAATCTCCTTGTAATAGCAAGGCTCAGAAGAGCCCACACACTCAGCCCTTAACCCCAGTGTACAGAAAGTGTCAAAATGTGTTTTTCAGCAGAAATAAACATGTTTCTGCAAGTTTGGTCAACCCCATGTAAGTTATGGGGCAGTAACATCACACTTTTCAAAACGTGTTTTTCAGCCCGAAATAAACGCGTTTTTTCAGACAACTGAATCTACTTGTAACAGCAAGGCTCAGAAGTGCCCACACACTCAGCCCTTAACCCCAGTGTGCAGAAAGGGTCAAAACGTGTTTTTCAGCAGAAATAAACATGTTTCTGCAAGTTTGGTCAACCCCATGTAAGTTATGGGGCAGTAAAAAGACACTTTTCAAAACGTGTTTTTCAGCCCGAAATAAACGCGTTTTTTCAGACAGCAGAATCTCAGTGTAACTGCTAGGCTCAGATGAGCCCACACACTCAGCTCTTAACCCCAGTGTGATGAAAGTGTCCAAACGTATTTTTCAGCAGAAATAAACATGTTTCTGCAAGTTTGGTCACCCCCATGTAAGTTATGGGGCAGTAACAAGACACTGTTCAAAACGTGTTTTTCAGCCCGAAATAAACGCGTTTTTTCAGACAACTGAATCTCCTTGTAATAGCAAGGCTCAGAAGAGCCCACACACTCAGCCCTTAACCCCAGTGTACAGAAAGTGTCAAAACGTGTTTTCCAACAGAAATAAACATGTTTCTGCAAGTTTGGTCAACCCCATGTAAGTTATGGGGCAGTAACATCACACTTATCAAAACGTATTTTTCAGCCCGAAATAAACGCGTTTTTTCAGACAACTGAATCTACTTGTAACAGCAAGGCTCAGAAGTGCCCACACACTCAGCCCTTAACCCCAGTGTGCAGAAAGGGTCAAAACGTGTTTTTCAGCAGAAATAAACATGTTTCTGCAAGTTTGGTCAACCCCATGTAAGTTATGGGGCAGTAACATCACACTTTTCAAAACGTGTTTTTCAGCCCGAAATAAACGCGTTTTTTCAGGCAACTGAATCTACTTGTAACAGCAAGGCTCAGAAGTGCCCACACACTCAGCCCTTAACCCCAGTGTGCAGAAAGGGTCAAAACGTGTTTTTCAGCAGAAATAAACATGTTTCTGCAAGTTTGGTCAACCCCATGTAAGTTATGGGGCAGTAACATCACACTTTTCAAAACGTGTTTTTCAGCCCGAAATAAACGCGTTTTTTCAGACAACTGAATCCCCATGTAACAGCAAGGCTCAGAAGAGCCCACACACTCAGCCCTTAACCCCAGTGTACAGAAAGTGTCCAAACGTGTTTTTCAGCAGAAATAAACATGTTTCTGCAAGTTTGGTCACCCCCATGTAAGTTATGGGGCAGTAACAAGACACTTTTCAAAACGGGTTTTTCAGCCCGAAATAAACGCGTTTTTTCAGACAACTGAATCTACTTGTAAGAGCAAGGCTCAGAAGTGCCCACACACTCAGCCCTTAACCCCAGTATGCAGAAAAGGTCAAAATGTGTTTTTCAGCAGAAATAAACATGTTTCTGCAAGTTTGGTCAACCCCATGTAAGTTATGGGGCAGTAACATCACACTTTTCAAAACGTGTTTTTCAGCCCGAAATAAACGCGTTTTTTCAGACAACTGAATCCCCATGTAACAGCAAGGCTCAGAAGAGCCCACACACTCAGCCCTTAACCCCAGTGTACAGAAAGTGTCCAAACGTGTTTTTCAGCAGAAATAAACATGTTTCTGCAAGTTTGGTCACCCCCATGTAAGTTATGGGGCAGTAACAAGACACTTTTCAAAACGGGTTTTTCAGCCCGAAATAAACGCGTTTTTTCAGGCAACTGAATCTACTTGTAAGAGCAAGGCTCAGAAGTGCCCACACACTCAGCCCTTAACCCCAGTGTGCAGAAAGGGTCAAAACGTGTTTTTCAGCAGAAATAAACATGTTTCTGCAAGTTTGGTCAGCCCCATGTAAGTTATGGGGCAGTATCAAGACACTTTTCAAAACGTGTTTTTCAGCCCGAAATAAACGCGTTTTTTCAGACAGCAGAATCTCAGTGTAACTGCTAGGCTCAGAAGAGCTCACACACTCAGCTCTTAACCCCAGTGTGCAGAAAGTGTCCAAACGTGTTTTTCAGCCGAAATAAACATGTTTCTGCAAGTTTGGTCAACCCCATGTAAGTTATGGGGCAGTAACATCACACTTTTCAAAACGTGTTTTTCAGCCCGAAATAAACGCGTTTTTTCAGACAACTGAATCTCCTTGTAATAGCAAGGCTCAGAAGAGCCCACACACTCAGCCCTTAACCCCAGTGTACAGAAAGTGTCAAAATGTGTTTTTCAGCAGAAATAAACATGTTTCTGCAAGTTTGGTCAACCCCATGTAAGTTATGGGGCAGTAACATCACACTTTTCAAAACGTGTTTTTCAGCCCGAAATAAACGCGTTTTTTCAGACAACTGAATCTACTTGTAACAGCAAGGCTCAGAAGTGCCCACACACTCAGCCCTTAACCCCAGTATGCAGAAAAGGTCAAAATGTGTTTTTCAGCAGAAATAAACATGTTTCTGCAAGTTTGGTCAACCCCATGTAAGTTATGCGGCAGTAACATCACACTTTTCAAAACGTGTTTTTCAGCCCGAAATAAACGCGTTTTTTCAGACAACAAAATCCCCATGTAACAGCAAGGCTCAGAAGAGCCCACACACTCAGCCCTTAACCCCAGTGTAAAGAAAGTGTCCAAACGTGTTTTTCAGCAGAAATAAACATGTTTCTGCAAGTTTGGTCACCCCCATGTAAGTTATGGGGCAGTAACATCACACTTTTCAAAACGTGTTTTTCAGCCCGAAATAAACGCGTTTTTTCAGACAACTGAATCCCCATGTAACAGCAAGGCTCAGAAGAGCCCACACACTCAGCCCTTAAACCCAGTGTACAGAAAGTGTCAAAACGTGTTTTTCAGCAGAAATAAACATGTTTCTGCAAGTTTGGTCACCCCCATGTAAGTTATGGGGCAGTAACAAGACACTTTTCAAAACGTGTTTTTCAGCCCGAAATAAACGCGTTTTTTCAGACAACTGAATCTACTTGTAAGAGCAAGGCTCAGAAGTGCCCACACACTCAGCCCTTAACCCCAGTATGCAGAAAAGGTCAAAATGTGTTTTTCAGCAGAAATAAACATGTTTCTGCAAGTTTGGTCAACCCCATGTAAGTTATGGGGCAGTAACATCACACTTTTCAAAACGTGTTTTTCAGCCCGAAATAAACGCGTTTTTTCAGACAACTGAATCCCCATGTAACAGCAAGGCTCAGAAGAGCCCACACACTCAGCCCTTAACCCCAGTGTACAGAAAGTGTCCAAACGTGTTTTTCAGAAGAAATAAACATGTTTCTGCAAGTTTGGTCACCCCCATGTAAGTTATGGGGCAGTAACAAGACACTTTTCAAAACGGGTTTTTCAGCCCGAAATAAACGCGTTTTTTCAGGCAACTGAATCTACTTGTAACAGCAAGGCTCAGAAGTGCCCACACACTCAGCCCTTAACCCCAGTGTGCAGAAAGGGTCAAAACGTGTTTTTCAGCAGAAATAAACATGTTTCTGCAAGTTTGGTCAACCCCATGTAAGTTATGGGGCAGTAACATCACACTTTTCAAAACGTGTTTTTCAGCCCGAAATAAACGCGTTTTTTCAGACAACTGAATCCCCATGTAACAGCAAGGCTCAGAAGAGCCCACACACTCAGCCCTTAACCCCAGTGTACAGAAAGTGTCCAAACGTGTTTTTCAGCAGAAATAAACATGTTTCTGCAAGTTTGGTCAACCCCATGTAAGTTATGGGGCAGTAACAAGACACTTTTCAAAACGTGTTTTTCAGCCCGAAATAAACGCGTTTTTTCAGACAGCAGAATCTCAGTGTAACTGCCAGGCTCAGAAGAGCCCATACACTCAGCTCTTAACCCCAGTGTGCAGAAAGTGTCCAAACGTGTTTTTCAGCAGAAATAAACATGTTTCTGCAAGTTTGGTCACCCCCATGTAAGTTATGGGGCAGTAACAAGACACTTTTCAAAACGGGTTTTTCAGCCCGAAATAAACGCGTTTTTTCAGGCAACTGAATCTACTTGTAACAGCAAGGCTCAGAAGTGCCCACACACTCAGCCCTTAACCCCAGTGTGCAGAAAGGGTCAAAACGTGTTTTTCAGCAGAAATAAACATGTTTCTGCAAGTTTGGTCAACCCCATGTAAGTTATGGGGCAGTAACATCACACTTTTCAAAACGTGTTTTTCAGCCCGAAATAAACGCGTTTTTTCAGACAACTGAATCCCCATGTAACAGCAAGGCTCAGAAGAGCCCACACACTCAGCCCTTAACCCCAGTGTACAGAAAGTGTCCAAACGTGTTTTTCAGCAGAAATAAACATGTTTCTGCAAGTTTGGTCAACCCCATGTAAGTTATGGGGCAGTAACAAGACACTTTTCAAAACGTGTTTTTCAGCCCGAAATAAACGCGTTTTTTCAGACAGCAGAATCTCAGTGTAACTGCTAGGCTCAGAAGAGCCCACACACTCAGCTCTTAACCCCAGTGTGCAGAAAGTGTCCAAATGTGTTTTTCAGCAGAAATAAACATGTTTCTGCAAGTTTGGTCACCCCCATGTAAGTTATGGGGCAGTAACAAGACACTTTTCAAAACGTGTTTTTCAGCCCGAAATAAACGCGTTTTTTCAGACAACTGAATCTCCTTGTAATAGCAAGGCTCAGAAGAGCCCACACACTCAGCCCTTAACCCCAGTGTACAGAAAGTGTCAAAACGTGTTTTCCAGCAGAAATAAACATGTTTCTGCAAGTTTGGTCAACCCCATGTAAGTTATGGGGCAGTAACATCACACTTTTCAAAACGTGTGTTTCAGCCCGAAATAAACGCGTTTTTTCAGACAACTGAATCTACTTGTAACAGCAAGGCTCAGAAGTGCCCACACACTCAGCCCTTAACCCCAGTGTGCAGAAAGGGTCAAAACGTGTTTTTCAGCAGAAATAAACATGTTTCTGCAAGTTTGGTCAACCCCATGTAAGTTATGGGGCAGTAAAAAGACACTTTTCAAAACGTGTTTTTCAGCCCGAAATAAACGCGTTTTTTCAGACAGCAGAATCTCAGTGTAACTGCTAGGCTCAGAAGAGCCCACACACTCAGCTCTTAACCCCAGTGTGCAGAAAGTGTCCAAACGTGTTTTTCAGCAGAAATAAACATGTTTCTGCAAGTTTGGTCACCCCCATGTAAGTTATGGGGCAGTAACAAGACACTGTTCAAAACGTGTTTTTCAGCCCGAAATAAACGCGTTTTTTCAGACAACTGAATCCCCATGTAACAGCAAGGCTCAGAAGAGCCCACACACTCAGCCCTTAACCCCAGTGTACAGAAAGTGTCCAAACGTGTTTTTCAGCAGAAATAAACATGTTTCTGCAAGTTTGGTCACCCCCATGTAAGTTATGGGGCAGTAACAAGACACTTTTCAAAACGGGAGTTTTCAGCCCGAAATAAACGCGTTTTTTCAGGCAACTGAATCTACTTGTAAGAGCAAGGCTCAGAAGTGCCCACACACTCAGCCCTTAACCCCAGTGTGCAGAAAGGGTCAAAACGTGTTTTTCAGCAGAAATAAACATGTTTCTGCAAGTTTGGTCAGCCCCATGTAAGTTATGGGGCAGTATCAAGACACTTTTCAAAACGTGTTTTTCAGCCCGAAATAAACGCGTTTTTTCAGACAGCAGAATCTCAGTGTAACTGCTAGGCTCAGAAGAGCTCACACACTCAGCTCTTAACCCCAGTGTGCAGAAAGTGTCCAAACGTGTTTTTCAGCCGAAATAAACATGTTTCTGCAAGTTTGGTCAACCCCATGTAAGTTATGGGGCAGTAACATCACACTTTTCAAAACGTGTTTTTCAGCCCGAAATAAACGCGTTTTTTCAGACAACTGAATCTCCTTGTAATAGCAAGGCTCAGAAGAGCCCACACACTCAGCCCTTAACCCCAGTGTACAGAAAGTGTCAAAATGTGTTTTTCAGCAGAAATAAACATGTTTCTGCAAGTTTGGTCAACCCCATGTAAGTTATGGGGCAGTAACATCACACTTTTCAAAACGTGTTTTTCAGCCCGAAATAAACGCGTTTTTTCAGACAACTGAATCTACTTGTAACAGCAAGGCTCAGAAGTGCCCACACACTCAGCCCTTAACCCCAGTATGCAGAAAAGGTCAAAATGTGTTTTTCAGCAGAAATAAACATGTTTCTGCAAGTTTGGTCAACCCCATGTAAGTTATGCGGCAGTAACATCACACTTTTCAAAACGTGTTTTTCAGCCCGAAATAAACACGTTTTTTCAGACAACAAAATCCCCATGTAACAGCAAGGCTCAGAAGAGCCCACACACTCAGCCCTTAACCCCAGTGTAAAGAAAGTGTCCAAACGTGTTTTTCAGCAGAAATAAACATGTTTCTGCAAGTTTGGTCACCCCCATGTAAGTTATGGGGCAGTAACATCACACTTTTCAAAACGTGTTTTTCAGCCCGAAATAAACGCGTTTTTTCAGACAACTGAATCCCCATGTAACAGCAAGGCTCAGAAGAGCCCACACACTCAGCCCTTAAACCCAGTGTACAGAAAGTGTCAAAACGTGTTTTTCAGCAGAAATAAACATGTTTCTGCAAGTTTGGTCACCCCCATGTAAGTTATGGGGCAGTAACAAGACACTTTTCAAAACGTGTTTTTCAGCCCGAAATAAACGCGTTTTTTCAGACAACTGAATCTACTTGTAAGAGCAAGGCTCAGAAGTGCCCACACACTCAGCCCTTAACCCCAGTATGCAGAAAAGGTCAAAATGTGTTTTTCAGCAGAAATAAACATGTTTCTGCAAGTTTGGTCAACCCCATGTAAGTTATGGGGCAGTAACATCACACTTTTCAAAACGTGTTTTTCAGCCCGAAATAAACGCGTTTTTTCAGGCAACTGAATCTACTTGTAACAGCAAGGCTCAGAAGTGCCCACACACTCAGCCCTTAACCCCAGTGTGCAGAAAGGGTCAAAACGTGTTTTTCAGCAGAAATAAACATGTTTCTGCAAGTTTGGTCAACCCCATGTAAGTTATGGGGCAGTAACATCACACTTTTCAAAACGTGTTTTTCAGCCCGAAATAAACGCGTTTTTTCAGACAACTGAATCCCCATGTAACAGCAAGGCTCAGAAGAGCCCACACACTCAGCCCTTAACCCCAGTGTACAGAAAGTGTCCAAACGTGTTTTTCAGAAGAAATAAACATGTTTCTGCAAGTTTGGTCACCCCCATGTAAGTTATGGGGCAGTAACAAGACACTTTTCAAAACGGGTTTTTCAGCCCGAAATAAACGCGTTTTTTCAGGCAACTGAATCTACTTGTAACAGCAAGGCTCAGAAGTGCCCACACACTCAGCCCTTAACCCCAGTGTGCAGAAAGGGTCAAAACGTGTTTTTCAGCAGAAATAAACATGTTTCTGCAAGTTTGGTCAACCCCATGTAAGTTATGGGGCAGTAACATCACACTTTTCAAAACGTGTTTTTCAGCCCGAAATAAACGCGTTTTTTCAGACAACTGAATCCCCATGTAACAGCAAGGCTCAGAAGAGCCCACACACTCAGCCCTTAACCCCAGTGTACAGAAAGTGTCCAAACGTGTTTTTCAGCAGAAATAAACATGTTTCTGCAAGTTTGGTCAACCCCATGTAAGTTATGGGGCAGTAACATCACACTTTTCAAAACGTGTGTTTCAGCCCGAAATAAACGCGTTTTTTCAGACAACTGAATCTACTTGTAACAGCAAGGCTCAGAAGTGCCCACACACTCAGCCCTTAACCCCAGTGTGCAGAAAGGGTCAAAACGTGTTTTTCAGCAGAAATAAACATGTTTCTGCAAGTTTGGTCAACCCCATGTAAGTTATGGGGCAGTAAAAAGACACTTTTCAAAACGTGTTTTTCAGCCCGAAATAAACGCGTTTTTTCAGACAGCAGAATCTCAGTGTAACTGCTAGGCTCAGAAGAGCCCACACACTCAGCTCTTAACCCCAGTGTGCAGAAAGTGTCCAAACGTGTTTTTCAGCAGAAATAAACATGTTTCTGCAAGTTTGGTCACCCCCATGTAAGTTATGGGGCAGTAACAAGACACTGTTCAAAACGTGTTTTTCAGCCCGAAATAAACGCGTTTTTTCAGACAACTGAATCTCCTTGTAATAGCAAGGCTCAGAAGAGCCCACACACTCAGCCCTTAACCCCAGTGTACAGAAAGTGTCAAAACGTGTATTCCAGCAGAAATAAACATGTTTCTGCAAGTTTGGTCAACCCCATGTAATTTATGGGGCAGTAACATCACACTTATCAAAACGTATTTTTCAGCCCGAAATAAACGCGTTTTTTCAGACAACTGAATCTACTTGTAAGAGCAAGGCTCAGAAGAGCCCACACACTCAGCCCTTAACCCCAGTGTACAGAAAGTGTCAAAATGTGTTTTTCAGCAGAAATAAACATGTTTCTGCAAGTTTGGTCAACCCCATGTAAGTTATGGGGCAGTAACATCACACTTTTCAAAACGTGTTTTTCAGCCCGAAATAAACGCGTTTTTTCAGACAACTGAATCCCCATGTAACAGCAAGGCTCAGAAGAGCCCACACACTCAGCCCTTAAACCCAGTGTACAGAAAGTGTCAAAACGTGTTTTTCAGCAGAAATAAACATGTTTCTGCAAGTTTGGTCACCCCCATGTAAGTTATGGGGCAGTAACAAGACACTTTTCAAAACGTGTTTTTCAGCCCGAAATAAACGCGTTTTTTCAGACAACTGAATCTACTTGTAAGAGCAAGGCTCAGAAGTGCCCACACACTCAGCCCTTAACCCCAGTATGCAGAAAAGGTCAAAATGTGTTTTTCAGCAGAAATAAACATGTTTCTGCAAGTTTGGTCAACCCCATGTAAGTTATGGGGCAGTAACATCACACTTTTCAAAACGTGTTTTTCAGCCCGAAATAAACGCGTTTTTTCAGGCAACTGAATCTACTTGTAACAGCAAGGCTCAGAAGTGCCCACACACTCAGCCCTTAACCCCAGTGTGCAGAAAGGGTCAAAACGTGTTTTTCAGCAGAAATAAACATGTTTCTGCAAGTTTGGTCAACCCCATGTAAGTTATGGGGCAGTAACATCACACTTTTCAAAACATGTTTTTCAGCCCGAAATAAACGCGTTTTTTCAGACAACTGAATCCCCATGTAACAGCAAGGCTCAGAAGAGCCCACACACTCAGCCCTTAACCCCAGTGTACAGAAAGTGTCCAAACGTGTTTTTCAGCAGAAATAAACATGTTTCTGCAAGTTTGGTCACCCCCATGTAAGTTATGGGGTAGTAACAAGACACTTTTCAAAACGGGTTTTTCAGCCCGAAATAAACGCGTTTTTTCAGGCAACTGAATCTACTTGTAAGAGCAAGGCTCAGAAGTGCCCACACACTCAGCCCTTAACCCCAGTGTGCAGAAAGGGTCAAAACGTGTTTTTCAGCAGAAATAAACATGTTTCTGCAAGTTTGGTCAGCCCCATGTAAGTTATGGGGCAGTAACATCACACTTTTCAAAACGTGTTTTTCAGCCCGAAATAAACGCGTTTTTTCAGACAACTGAATCTCCTTGTAATAGCAAGGCTCAGAAGAGCCCACACACTCAGCCCTTAACCCCAGTGTACAGAAAGTGTCAAAATGTGTTTTTCAGCAGAAATAAACAGGTTTCTGCAAGTTTGGTCAACCCCATGTAAGTTATGGGGCAGTAACATCACACTTTTCAAAACGTGTTTTTCAGCCCGAAATAAACGCGTTTTTTCAGACAACTGAATCTACTTGTAACAGCAAGGCTCAGAAGTGCCCACACACTCAGCCCTTAACCCCAGTATGCAGAAAAGGTCAAAATGTGTTTTTCAGCAGAAATAAACATGTTTCTGCAAGTTTGGTCAACCCCATGTAAGTTATGCGGCAGTAACATCACACTTTTCAAAACGTGTTTTTCAGCCCGAAATAAACGCGTTTTTTCAGACAACAAAATCCCCATGTAACAGCAAGGCTCAGAAGAGCCCACACACTCAGCCCTTAACCCCAGTGTAAAGAAAGTGTCCAAACGTGTTTTTCAGCAGAAATAAACATGTTTCTGCAAGTTTGGTCACCCCCATGTAAGTTATGGGGCAGTAACAAGACACTTTTCAAAACGTGTTTTTCAGCCCGAAATAAACGCGTTTTTTCAGACAACTGAATCTCCTTGTAATAGCAAGGCTCAGAAGAGCCCACACACTCAGCCCTTAACCCCAGTGTACAGAAAGTGTCAAAACGTGTTTTCCAGCAGAAATAAACATGTTTCTGCAAGTTTGGTCAACCCCATGTAAGTTATGGGGCAGTAACATCACACTTTTCAAAACGTGTTTTTCAGCCCGAAATAAACGCGTTTTTTCAGACAACTGAATCCCCATGTAACAGCAAGGCTCAGAAGAGCCCACACACTCAGCCCTTAACCCCAGTGTACAGAAAGTGTCAAAATGTGTTTTTCAGCAGAAATAAACATGTTTCTGCAAGTTTGGTCAACCCCATGTAAGTTATGGGGCAGTAACATCACACTTTTCAAAACGTGTTTTTCAGCCCGAAATAAACGCGTTTTTTCAGACAACTGAATCCCCATGTAACAGCAAGGCTCAGAAGAGCCCACACACTCAGCCCTTAAACCCAGTGTACAGAAAGTGTCAAAACGTGTTTTTCAGCAGAAATAAACATGTTTCTGCAAGTTTGGTCACCCCCATGTAAGTTATGGGGCAGTAACAAGACACTTTTCAAAACGTGTTTTTCAGCCCGAAATAAACGCGTTTTTTCAGACAACTGAATCTACTTGTAAGAGCAAGGCTCAGAAGTGCCCACACACTCAGCCCTTAACCCCAGTATGCAGAAAAGGTCAAAATGTGTTTTTCAGCAGAAATAAACATGTTTCTGCAAGTTTGGTCAACCCCATGTAAGTTATGGGGCAGTAACATCACACTTTTCAAAACGTGTTTTTCAGCCCGAAATAAACGCGTTTTTTCAGGCAACTGAATCTACTTGTAACAGCAAGGCTCAGAAGTGCCCACACACTCAGCCCTTAACCCCAGTGTGCAGAAAGGGTCAAAACGTGTTTTTCAGCAGAAATAAACATGTTTCTGCAAGTTTGGTCAACCCCATGTAAGTTATGGGGCAGTAACATCACACTTTTCAAAACGTGTTTTTCAGCCCGAAATAAACGCGTTTTTTCAGACAACTGAATCCCCATGTAACAGCAAGGCTCAGAAGAGCCCACACACTCAGCCCTTAACCCCAGTGTACAGAAAGTGTCCAAACGTGTTTTTCAGCAGAAATAAACATGTTTCTGCAAGTTTGGTCACCCCCATGTAAGTTATGGGGCAGTAACAAGACACTTTTCAAAACGGGTTTTTCAGCCCGAAATAAACGCGTTTTTTCAGGCAACTGAATCTACTTGTAAGAGCAAGGCTCAGAAGTGCCCACACACTCAGCCCTTAACCCCAGTGTGCAGAAAGGGTCAAAACGTGTTTTTCAGCAGAAATAAACATGTTTCTGCAAGTTTGGTCAGCCCCATGTAAGTTATGGGGCAGTAACATCACACTTTTCAAAACGTGTTTTTCAGCCCGAAATAAACGCGTTTTTTCAGACAACTGAATCTCCTTGTAATAGCAAGGCTCAGAAGAGCCCACACACTCAGCCCTTAACCCCAGTGTACAGAAAGTGTCAAAATGTGTTTTTCAGCAGAAATAAACATGTTTCTGCAAGTTTGGTCAACCCCATGTAAGTTATGGGGCAGTAACATCACACTTTTCAAAACGTGTTTTTCAGCCCGAAATAAACGCGTTTTTCAGACAACTGAATCTACTTGTAACAGCAAGGCTCAGAAGTGCCCACACACTCAGCCCTTAACCCCAGTATGCAGAAAAGGTCAAAATGTGTTTTTCAGCAGAAATAAACATGTTTCTGCAAGTTTGGTCAACCCCATGTAAGTTATGCGGCAGTAACATCACACTTTTCAAAACGTGTTTTTCAGCCCGAAATAAACGCGTTTTTTCAGACAACAAAATCCCCATGTAACAGCAAGGCTCAGAAGAGCCCACACACTCAGCCCTTAACCCCAGTGTAAAGAAAGTGTCCAAACGTGTTTTTCAGCAGAAATAAACATGTTTCTGCAAGTTTGGTCACCCCCATGTAAGTTATGGGGCAGTAACAAGACACTTTTCAAAACGTGTTTTTCAGCCCGAAATAAACGCGTTTTTTCAGACAACTGAATCTCCTTGTAATAGCAAGGCTCAGAAGAGCCCACACACTCAGCCCTTAACCCCAGTGTACAGAAAGTGTCAAAACGTGTTTTCCAGCAGAAATAAACATGTTTCTGCAAGTTTGGTCAACCCCATGTAAGTTATGGGGCAGTAACATCACACTTTTCAAAACGTGTTTTTCAGCCCGAAATAAACGCGTTTTTTCAGACAACTGAATCTACTTGTAACAGCAAGGCTCAGAAGTGCCCACACACTCAGCCCTTAACCCCAGTGTGCAGAAAGGGTCAAAACGTGTTTTTCAGCAGAAATAAACATGTTTCTGCAAGTTTGGTCAACCCCATGTAAGTTATGGGGCAGTAACATCACACTTTTCAAAACGTGTTTTTCAGCCCGAAATAAACGCGTTTTTTCAGACAACTGAATCCCCATGTAACAGCAAGGCTCAGAAGAGCCCACACACTCAGCCCTTAACCCCAGTGTACAGAAAGTGTCAAAATGTGTTTTTCAGCAGAAATAAACATGTTTCTGCAAGTTTGGTCAACCCCATGTAAGTTATGGGGCAGTAACATCACACTTTTCAAAACGTGTTTTTCAGCCCGAAATAAACGCGTTTTTTCAGACAACTGAATCTACTTGTAAGAGCAAGGCTCAGAAGTGCCCACACACTCAGCCCTTAACCCCAGTATGCAGAAAAGGTCAAAATGTGTTTTTCAGCAGAAATAAACATGTTTCTGCAAGTTTGCTCAACCCCATGTAAGTTATGGGGCAGTAACATCACACTTTTCAAAACGTGTTTTTCAGCCCGAAATAAACGCGTTTTTTCAGGCAACTGAATCTACTTGTAACAGCAAGGCTCAGAAGTGCCCACACACTCAGCCCTTAACCCCAGTGTGCAGAAAGGGTCAAAACGTGTTTTTCAGCAGAAATAAACATGTTTCTGCAAGTTTGGTCAACCCCATGTAAGTTATGGGGCAGTAACATCACACTTTTCAAAACGTGTTTTTCAGCCCGAAATAAACGCGTTTTTTCAGACAACTGAATCCCCATGTAACAGCAAGGCTCAGAAGAGCCCACACACTCAGCCCTTAACCCCAGTGTACAGAAAGTGTCCAAACGTGTTTTTCAGCAGAAATAAACATGTTTCTGCAAGTTTGGTCACCCCCATGTAAGTTATGGGGCAGTAACAAGACACTTTTCAAAACGGGTTTTTCAGCCCGAAATAAACGCGTTTTTTCAGGCAACTGAATCTACTTGTAACAGCAAGGCTCAGAAGTGCCCACACACTCAGCCCTTAACCCCAGTGTGCAGAAAGGGTCAAAACGTGTTTTTCAGCAGAAATAAACATGTTTCTGCAAGTTTGGTCAACCCCATGTAAGTTATGGGGCAGTAACATCACACTTTTCAAAACATGTTTTTCAGCCCGAAATAAACGCGTTTTTTCAGACAACTGAATCTACTTGTAACAGCAAGGCTCAGAAGTGCCCACACACTCAGCCCTTAACCCCAGTGTGCAGAAAGGGTCAAAACGTGTTTTTCAGCAGAAATAAACATGTTTCTGCAAGTTTGGTCAACCACATGTAAGTTATGGGGCAGTAACAAGACACTTTTCAAAACGTGTTTTTCAGCCCGAAATAAACGCGTTTTTTCAGACAGCAGAATCTCAGTGTAACTGCTATGCTCAGAAGAGCCCACACACTCAGCTCTTAACCCCAGTGTGCAGAAAGTGTCCAAACGTGTTTTTCAGCAGAAATAAACATGTTTCTGCAAGTTTGGTCACCCCCATGTAAGTTATGGGGCAGTAACATCACACTTTTCAAAACGTGTTATTCAGCCCGAAATAAACGCGTTTTTTCAGACAACTGAATCCCCATGTAACAGCAAGGCTCAGAAGAGCCCACACACTCAGCCCTTAACCCCAGTGTACAGAAAGTGTCAAAACGTGTTTTCCAGCAGAAATAAACATGTTTCTGCAAGTTTGGTCAACCCCATGTAAGTTATGGGGCAGTAACATCACACTTTTCAAAACGTGTTTTTCAGCCCGAAATAAACGCGTTTTTTCAGACAACTGAATCTACTTGTAACAGCAAGGCTCAGAAGTGCCCACACACTCAGCCCTTAACCCCAGTGTGCAGAAAAAGTCAAAACGTGTTTTTCAGCAGAAATAAACATGTTTCTGCAAGTTTGGTCAACCCCATGTAAGTTATGGGGCAGTAACATCACACTTTTCAAAACGTGTTTTTCAGCCCGAAATAAACGCGTTTTTTCAGGCAACTGAATCTACTTGTAATTGCAAGGCTCAGAAGAGCCCACACACTCAGCCTATAACCCCAGTGTACAGAAAGTGTCAAAACGTGTTTTCCAGCAGAAATAAACATGTTTCTGCAAGTTTGGTCAACCCCATGTAAGTTATGGGGCAGTAACATCACACTTTTCAAAACGTGTTTTTCAGCCCGAAATAAACGCGTTTTTTCAGACAACTGAATCTACTTGTAACAGCAAGGCTCAGAAGTGCCCACACACTCAGCCCTTAACCCCAGTATGCAGAAAGGGTCAAAATGTGTTTTTCAGCAGAAATAAACATGTTTCTGCAAGTTTGGTCAACCCCATGTAAGTTATGGGGCAGTAACATCACACTTTTCAAAACGTGTTTTTCAGCCCGAAATAAATGCGTTTTTTCAGACAACTGAATCTACTTGTAACAGCAAGGCTCAGAAGTGCCCACACACTCAGCCATTAACCCCAGTGTGCAGAAAGGGTCAAAACGTATTTTTCAGCAGAAATAAACATGTTTCTGCAAGTTTGGTCAACCCCATGTAAGTTATGGGGCAGTAACATCACACTTTTCAAAACGTGTTTTTCAGCCTGAAATAAACGCGTTTTTTCAGACAACTGAATCCCCATGTAACAGCAAGGCTCAGAAGAGCCCACACACTCAGCCCTTTATCCCAGTGTACAGAAAGTGTCAAAACGTGTTTTTCAGCAGAAATAAACATGTTTCTGCAAGTTTGGTCAAGCCCATGTAAGTTATGGGGCAGTAACATCACACTTTTCAAAACGTGTTTTTCAGCCCGAAATAAACGCGTTTTTTCAGGCAACTGAATCTACTTGTAACAGCAAGGCTCAGAAGTGCCCACACACTCAGCCCTTAACCCCAGTGTGCATAAAGGGTCAAAACGTGTTTTTCAGCAGAAATAAACATGTTTCTGCAAGTTTGGTCAACCCCATGTAAGTTATGGTGCAGTAACATCACACTTTTCAAAACGTGTTTTTCAGCCCGAAATAAACGCGTTTTTTCAGACAACTGAATCTACTTGTAACAGCAAGGCTCAGAAGAGCCCACACACTCAGCCCTTTATCCCAGTGTACAGAAAGTGTCAAAACGTGTTTTTCAGCAGAAATAAACATGTTTCTGCAAGTTTGGTCAACCCCATGTAAGTTATGGGGCAGTAACATCACACTTTTCAAAACGTGTTTTTCAGCCCGAAATAAACGCGTTTTTTCAGACAACTGAATCTACTTGTAACAGCAAGGCTCAGAAGTGCCCACACACTCAGCCCTTAACCCTAGTGTGCAGAAAGGGTCAAAACGTGTTTTTCAGCAGAAATAAACATGTTTCTGCAAGTTTGGTCAACCCCATGTAAGTTATGGGGCAGTAACATCACACTTTTCAAAACGTGTTTTTCAGCCCGAAATAAACGCGTTTTTTCAAACAACTGAATCTACTTGTAACAGCAAGGCTCAGAAGTGCCCACACACTCAGCCCTTAACCCCAGTGTGCAGAAAGGGTCAAAACGTGTTTTTCAGCAGAAATAAACATGTTTCTGCAAGTTTGGTCAACCCCATGTAAGTTATGGGGCAGTAACATCACACTTTTAAAAACATGTTTTTCAGCCCGAAATAAACGCGTTTTTTCAGACAACTGAATCTACTTGTAACAGCAAGGCTCAGAAGTGCCCACACACTCAGCCCTTAACCCCAGTGTACAGAAAGTGTCCAAACGTGTTTTTCAGCAGAAATAAACATGTTTCTGCAAGTTTGGTCACCCCTATGTAAGTTATGGGGCAGTAACATCACACTTTTCAAAACGTGTTATTCAGCCCGAAATAAACGCGTTTTTTCAGACAACTGAATCCCCATGTAACAGCAAGGCTCAGAAGAGCCCACACACTCAGCCCTTAACCCCAGTGTACAGAAAGTGTCAAAACGTGTTTTTCAGCAGAAATAAACATGTTTCTGCTAGTTTGGTCAACCCCATGTAAGTTATGGGGCAGTAACATCACACTTTTCAAAACGTGTTTTTCAGCCCGAAATAAACGCGTTTTTTCAGGCAACTGAATCTACTTGTAATAGCAAGGCTCAGAAGAGCCCACACACTCAGCCCATAACCCCAGTGTACAGAAAGTGTCAAAACGTGTTTTCCAGCAGAAATAAACATGTTTCTGCAAGTTTGGTCAACCCCATGTAAGTTATGGGGCAGTAACATCACACTTTTCAAAACGTGTTTTTCAGCCCGAAATAAACGCGTTTTTTCAGACAACTGAATCTACTTGTAACAGCAAGGCTCAGAAGTGCCCACACACTCAGCCCTTAACCCCAGTATGCAGAAAGGGTCAAAATGTGTTTTTCAGCAGAAATAAACATGTTTCTGCAAGTTTGGTCAACCCCATGTAAGTTATGGGGCAGTAACATCACACTTTTCAAAACGTGTTTTTCAGCCCGAAATAAATGCGTTTTTTCAGACAACTGAATCTACTTGTAACAGCAAGGCTCAGAAGTGCCCACACACTCAGCCATTAACCCCAGTGTGCAGAAAGGGTCAAAACGTATTTTTCAGCAGAAATAAACATGTTTCTGCAAGTTTGGTCAACCCCATGTAAGTTATGGGGCAGTAACATCACACTTTTCAAAACGTGTTTTTCAGCCTGAAATAAACGCGTTTTTTCAGACAACTGAATCCCCATGTAACAGCAAGGCTCAGAAGAGCCCACACACTCAGCCCTTTATCCCAGTGTACAGAAAGTGTCAAAACGTGTTTTTCAGCAGAAATAAACATGTTTCTGCAAGTTTGGTCAAGCCCATGTAAGTTATGGGGCAGTAACATCACACTTTTCAAAACGTGTTTTTCAGCCCGAAATAAACGCGTTTTTTCAGACAACTGAATCTACTTGTAACAGCAAGGCTCAGAAGTGCCCACACACTCAGCCCTTAACCCCAGTATGCAGAAAGGGTCAAAATGTGTTTTTCAGCAGAAATAAACATGTTTCTGCAAGTTTGGTCAACCCCATGTAAGTTATGGGGCAGTAACATCACACTTTTCAAAACGTGTTTTTCAGCCCGAAATAAATGCGTTTTTTCAGACAACTGAATCTACTTGTAACAGCAAGGCTCAGAAGTGCCCACACACTCAGCCATTAACCCCAGTGTGCAGAAAGGGTCAAAACGTATTTTTCAGCAGAAATAAACATGTTTCTGCAAGTTTGGTCAACCCCATGTAAGTTATGGGGCAGTAACATCACACTTTTCAAAACGTGTTTTTCAGCCTGAAATAAACGCGTTTTTTCAGACAACTGAATCCCCATGTAACAGCAAGGCTCAGAAGAGCCCACACACTCAGCCCTTTATCCCAGTGTACAGAAAGTGTCAAAACGTGTTTTTCAGCAGAAATAAACATGTTTCTGCAAGTTTGGTCAAGCCCATGTAAGTTATGGGGCAGTAACATCACACTTTTCAAAACGTGTTTTTCAGCCCGAAATAAACGCGTTTTTTCAGGCAACTGAATCTACTTGTAACAGCAAGGCTCAGAAGTGCCCACACACTCAGCCCTTAACCCCAGTGTGCATAAAGGGTCAAAACGTGTTTTTCAGCAGAAATAAACATGTTTCTGCAAGTTTGGTCAACCCCATGTAAGTTATGGTGCAGTAACATCACACTTTTCAAAACGTGTTTTTCAGCCCGAAATAAACGCGTTTTTTCAGACAACTGAATCTACTTGTAACAGCAAGGCTCAGAAGAGCCCACACACTCAGCCCTTTATCCCAGTGTACAGAAAGTGTCAAAACGTGTTTTTCAGCAGAAATAAACATGTTTCTGCAAGTTTGGTCAACCCCATGTAAGTTATGGGGCAGTAACATCACACTTTTCAAAACGTGTTTTTCAGCCCGAAATAAACGCGTTTTTTCAGACAACTGAATCTACTTGTAACAGCAAGGCTCAGAAGTGCCCACACACTCAGCCATTAACCCCAGTGTGCAGAAAGGGTCAAAACGTATTTTTCAGCAGAAATAAACATGTTTCTGCAAGTTTGGTCAACCCCATGTAAGTTATGGGGCAGTAACATCACACTTTTCAAAACGTGTTTTTCAGCCTGAAATAAACGCGTTTTTTCAGACAACTGAATCCCCATGTAACAGCAAGGCTCAGAAGAGCCCACACACTCAGCCCTTTATCCCAGTGTACAGAAAGTGTCAAAACGTGTTTTTCAGCAGAAATAAACATGTTTCTGCAAGTTTGGTCAAGCCCATGTAAGTTATGGGGCAGTAACATCACACTTTTCAAAACGTGTTTTTCAGCCCGAAATAAACGCGTTTTTTCAGACAACTGAATCTACTTGTAACAGCAAGGCTCAGAAGTGCCCACACACTCAGCCCTTAACCCCAGTATGCAGAAAGGGTCAAAATGTGTTTTTCAGCAGAAATAAACATGTTTCTGCAAGTTTGGTCAACCCCATGTAAGTTATGGGGCAGTAACATCACACTTTTCAAAACGTGTTTTTCAGCCCGAAATAAATGCGTTTTTTCAGACAACTGAATCTACTTGTAACAGCAAGGCTCAGAAGTGCCCACACACTCAGCCATTAACCCCAGTGTGCAGAAAGGGTCAAAACGTATTTTTCAGCAGAAATAAACATGTTTCTGCAAGTTTGGTCAACCCCATGTAAGTTATGGGGCAGTAACATCACACTTTTCAAAACGTGTTTTTCAGCCTTAAATAAACGCGTTTTTTCAGACAACTGAATCCCCATGTAACAGCAAGGCTCAGAAGAGCCCACACACTCAGCCCTTTATCCCAGTGTACAGAAAGTGTCAAAACGTGTTTTTCAGCAGAAATAAACATGTTTCTGCAAGTTTGGTCAAGCCCATGTAAGTTATGGGGCAGTAACATCACACTTTTCAAAACGTGTTTTTCAGCCCGAAATAAACGCGTTTTTTCAGGCAACTGAATCTACTTGTAACAGCAAGGCTCAGAAGTGCCCACACACTCAGCCCTTAACCCCAGTGTGCATAAAGGGTCAAAACGTGTTTTTCAGCAGAAATAAACATGTTTCTGCAAGTTTGGTCAACCCCATGTAAGTTATGGTGCAGTAACATCACACTTTTCAAAACGTGTTTTTCAGCCCGAAATAAACGCGTTTTTTCAGACAACTGAATCTACTTGTAACAGCAAGGCTCAGAAGAGCCCACACACTCAGCCCTTTATCCCAGTGTACAGAAAGTGTCAAAACGTGTTTTTCAGCAGAAATAAACATGTTTCTGCAAGTTTGGTCAACCCCATGTAAGTTATGGGGCAGTAACATCACACTTTTCAAAACGTGTTTTTCAGCCCGAAATAAACGCGTTTTTTCAGACAACTGAATCTACTTGTAACAGCAAGGCTCAGAAGTGCCCACACACTCAGCCCTTAACCCTAGTGTGCAGAAAGGGTCAAAACGTGTTTTTCAGCAGAAATAAACATGTTTCTGCAAGTTTGGTCAACCCCATGTAAGTTATGGGGCAGTAACATCACACTTTTCAAAACGTGTTTTTCAGCCCGAAATAAACGCGTTTTTTCAAACAACTGAATCTACTTGTAACAGCAAGGCTCAGAAGTGCCCACACACTCAGCCCTTAACCCCAGTGTGCAGAAAGGGTCAAAACGTGTTTTTCAGCAGAAATAAACATGTTTCTGCAAGTTTGGTCAACCCCATGTAAGTTATGGGGCAGTAACATCACACTTTTAAAAACATGTTTTTCAGCCCGAAATAAACGCGTTTTTTCAGACAACTGAATCTACTTGTAACAGCAAGGCTCAGAAGTGCCCACACACTCAGCCCTTAACCCCAGTGTACAGAAAGTGTCCAAACGTGTTTTTCAGCAGAAATAAACATGTTTCTGCAAGTTTGGTCACCCCTATGTAAGTTATGGGGCAGTAACATCACACTTTTCAAAACGTGTTATTCAGCCCGAAATAAACGCGTTTTTTCAGACAACTGAATCTCCTTGTAACAGCAAGGCTCAGAAGTGCCCACACACTCAGCCCTTAACCCCAGTGTACAGAAAGTGTCCAAACGTGTTTTTCAGCAGAAATAAACATGTTTCTGCAAGTTTGGTCACCCCTATGTAAGTTATGGGGCAGTAACATCACACTTTTCAAAACGTGTTATTCAGCCCGAAATAAACGCGTTTTTTCAGACAACTGAATCCCCATGTAACAGCAAGGCTCAGAAGAGCCCACACACTCAGCCCTTAACCCCAGTGTACAGAAAGTGTCAAAACGTGTTTTTCAGCAGAAATAAACATGTTTCTGCTAGTTTGGTCAACCCCATGTAAGTTATGGGGCAGTAACATCACACTTTTCAAAACGTGTTTTTCAGCCCGAAATAAACGCGTTTTTTCAGGCAACTGAATCTACTTGTAATAGCAAGGCTCAGAAGAGCCCACACACTCAGCCCATAACCCCAGTGTACAGAAAGTGTCAAAACGTGTTTTCCAGCAGAAATAAACATGTTTCTGCAAGTTTGGTCAACCCCATGTAAGTTATGGGGCAGTAACATCACACTTTTCAAAACGTGTTTTTCAGCCCGAAATAAACGCGTTTTTTCAGACAACTGAATCTACTTGTAACAGCAAGGCTCAGAAGTGCCCACACACTCAGCCCTTAACCCCAGTATGCAGAAAGGGTCAAAATGTGTTTTTCAGCAGAAATAAACATGTTTCTGCAAGTTTGGTCAACCCCATGTAAGTTATGGGGCAGTAACATCACACTTTTCAAAACGTGTTTTTCAGCCCGAAATAAATGCGTTTTTTCAGACAACTGAATCTACTTGTAACAGCAAGGCTCAGAAGTGCCCACACACTCAGCCATTAACCCCAGTGTGCAGAAAGGGTCAAAACGTATTTTTCAGCAGAAATAAACATGTTTCTGCAAGTTTGGTCAACCCCATGTAAGTTATGGGGCAGTAACATCACACTTTTCAAAACGTGTTTTTCAGCCTGAAATAAACGCGTTTTTTCAGACAACTGAATCCCCATGTAACAGCAAGGCTCAGAAGAGCCCACACACTCAGCCCTTTATCCCAGTGTACAGAAAGTGTCAAAACGTGTTTTTCAGCAGAAATAAACATGTTTCTGCAAGTTTGGTCAAGCCCATGTAAGTTATGGGGCAGTAACATCACACTTTTCAAAACGTGTTTTTCAGCCCGAAATAAACGCGTTTTTTCAGACAACTGAATCTACTTGTAACAGCAAGGCTCAGAAGTGCCCACACACTCAGCCCTTAACCCCAGTATGCAGAAAGGGTCAAAATGTGTTTTTCAGCAGAAATAAACATGTTTCTGCAAGTTTGGTCAACCCCATGTAAGTTATGGGGCAGTAACATCACACTTTTCAAAACGTGTTTTTCAGCCCGAAATAAATGCGTTTTTTCAGACAACTGAATCTACTTGTAACAGCAAGGCTCAGAAGTGCCCACACACTCAGCCATTAACCCCAGTGTGCAGAAAGGGTCAAAACGTATTTTTCAGCAGAAATAAACATGTTTCTGCAAGTTTGGTCAACCCCATGTAAGTTATGGGGCAGTAACATCACACTTTTCAAAACGTGTTTTTCAGCCTGAAATAAACGCGTTTTTTCAGACAACTGAATCCCCATGTAACAGCAAGGCTCAGAAGAGCCCACACACTCAGCCCTTTATCCCAGTGTACAGAAAGTGTCAAAACGTGTTTTTCAGCAGAAATAAACATGTTTCTGCAAGTTTGGTCAAGCCCATGTAAGTTATGGGGCAGTAACATCACACTTTTCAAAACGTGTTTTTCAGCCCGAAATAAACGCGTTTTTTCAGGCAACTGAATCTACTTGTAACAGCAAGGCTCAGAAGTGCCCACACACTCAGCCCTTAACCCCAGTGTGCATAAAGGGTCAAAACGTGTTTTTCAGCAGAAATAAACATGTTTCTGCAAGTTTGGTCAACCCCATGTAAGTTATGGTGCAGTAACATCACACTTTTCAAAACGTGTTTTTCAGCCCGAAATAAACGCGTTTTTTCAGACAACTGAATCTACTTGTAACAGCAAGGCTCAGAAGAGCCCACACACTCAGCCCTTTATCCCAGTGTACAGAAAGTGTCAAAACGTGTTTTTCAGCAGAAATAAACATGTTTCTGCAAGTTTGGTCAACCCCATGTAAGTTATGGGGCAGTAACATCACACTTTTCAAAACGTGTTTTTCAGCCCGAAATAAACGCGTTTTTTCAGACAACTGAATCTACTTGTAACAGCAAGGCTCAGAAGTGCCCACACACTCAGCCATTAACCCCAGTGTGCAGAAAGGGTCAAAACGTATTTTTCAGCAGAAATAAACATGTTTCTGCAAGTTTGGTCAACCCCATGTAAGTTATGGGGCAGTAACATCACACTTTTCAAAACGTGTTTTTCAGCCTGAAATAAACGCGTTTTTTCAGACAACTGAATCCCCATGTAACAGCAAGGCTCAGAAGAGCCCACACACTCAGCCCTTTATCCCAGTGTACAGAAAGTGTCAAAACGTGTTTTTCAGCAGAAATAAACATGTTTCTGCAAGTTTGGTCAAGCCCATGTAAGTTATGGGGCAGTAACATCACACTTTTCAAAACGTGTTTTTCAGCCCGAAATAAACGCGTTTTTTCAGACAACTGAATCTACTTGTAACAGCAAGGCTCAGAAGTGCCCACACACTCAGCCCTTAACCCCAGTATGCAGAAAGGGTCAAAATGTGTTTTTCAGCAGAAATAAACATGTTTCTGCAAGTTTGGTCAACCCCATGTAAGTTATGGGGCAGTAACATCACACTTTTCAAAACGTGTTTTTCAGCCCGAAATAAATGCGTTTTTTCAGACAACTGAATCTACTTGTAACAGCAAGGCTCAGAAGTGCCCACACACTCAGCCATTAACCCCAGTGTGCAGAAAGGGTCAAAACGTATTTTTCAGCAGAAATAAACATGTTTCTGCAAGTTTGGTCAACCCCATGTAAGTTATGGGGCAGTAACATCACACTTTTCAAAACGTGTTTTTCAGCCTTAAATAAACGCGTTTTTTCAGACAACTGAATCCCCATGTAACAGCAAGGCTCAGAAGAGCCCACACACTCAGCCCTTTATCCCAGTGTACAGAAAGTGTCAAAACGTGTTTTTCAGCAGAAATAAACATGTTTCTGCAAGTTTGGTCAAGCCCATGTAAGTTATGGGGCAGTAACATCACACTTTTCAAAACGTGTTTTTCAGCCCGAAATAAACGCGTTTTTTCAGGCAACTGAATCTACTTGTAACAGCAAGGCTCAGAAGTGCCCACACACTCAGCCCTTAACCCCAGTGTGCATAAAGGGTCAAAACGTGTTTTTCAGCAGAAATAAACATGTTTCTGCAAGTTTGGTCAACCCCATGTAAGTTATGGTGCAGTAACATCACACTTTTCAAAACGTGTTTTTCAGCCCGAAATAAACGCGTTTTTTCAGACAACTGAATCTACTTGTAACAGCAAGGCTCAGAAGAGCCCACACACTCAGCCCTTTATCCCAGTGTACAGAAAGTGTCAAAACGTGTTTTTCAGCAGAAATAAACATGTTTCTGCAAGTTTGGTCAACCCCATGTAAGTTATGGGGCAGTAACATCACACTTTTCAAAACGTGTTTTTCAGCCCGAAATAAACGCGTTTTTTCAGACAACTGAATCTACTTGTAACAGCAAGGCTCAGAAGTGCCCACACACTCAGCCCTTAACCCTAGTGTGCAGAAAGGGTCAAAACGTGTTTTTCAGCAGAAATAAACATGTTTCTGCAAGTTTGGTCAACCCCATGTAAGTTATGGGGCAGTAACATCACACTTTTCAAAACGTGTTTTTCAGCCCGAAATAAACGCGTTTTTTCAAACAACTGAATCTACTTGTAACAGCAAGGCTCAGAAGTGCCCACACACTCAGCCCTTAACCCCAGTGTGCAGAAAGGGTCAAAACGTGTTTTTCAGCAGAAATAAACATGTTTCTGCAAGTTTGGTCAACCCCATGTAAGTTATGGGGCAGTAACATCACACTTTTAAAAACATGTTTTTCAGCCCGAAATAAACGCGTTTTTTCAGACAACTGAATCTACTTGTAACAGCAAGGCTCAGAAGTGCCCACACACTCAGCCCTTAACCCCAGTGTACAGAAAGTGTCCAAACGTGTTTTTCAGCAGAAATAAACATGTTTCTGCAAGTTTGGTCACCCCTATGTAAGTTATGGGGCAGTAACATCACACTTTTCAAAACGTGTTATTCAGCCCGAAATAAACGCGTTTTTTCAGACAACTGAATCCCCATGTAACAGCAAGGCTCAGAAGAGCCCACACACTCAGCCCTTAACCCCAGTGTACAGAAAGTGTCAAAACGTGTTTTTCAGCAGAAATAAACATGTTTCTGCTAGTTTGGTCAACCCCATGTAAGTTATGGGGCAGTAACATCACACTTTTCAAAACGTGTTTTTCAGCCCGAAATAAACGCGTTTTTTTCAGGCAACTGAATCTACTTGTAATAGCAAGGCTCAGAAGAGCCCACACACTCAGCCCATAACCCCAGTGTACAGAAAGTGTCAAAACGTGTTTTCCAGCAGAAATAAACATGTTTCTGCAAGTTTGGTCAACCCCATGTAAGTTATGGGGCAGTAACATCACACTTTTCAAAACGTGTTTTTCAGCCCGAAATAAACGCGTTTTTTCAGACAACTGAATCTACTTGTAACAGCAAGGCTCAGAAGTGCCCACACACTCAGCCCTTAACCCCAGTATGCAGAAAGGGTCAAAATGTGTTTTTCAGCAGAAATAAACATGTTTCTGCAAGTTTGGTCAACCCCATGTAAGTTATGGGGCAGTAACATCACACTTTTCAAAACGTGTTTTTCAGCCCGAAATAAATGCGTTTTTTCAGACAACTGAATCTACTTGTAACAGCAAGGCTCAGAAGTGCCCACACACTCAGCCATTAACCCCAGTGTGCAGAAAGGGTCAAAACGTATTTTTCAGCAGAAATAAACATGTTTCTGCAAGTTTGGTCAACCCCATGTAAGTTATGGGGCAGTAACATCACACTTTTCAAAACGTGTTTTTCAGCCTGAAATAAACGCGTTTTTTCAGACAACTGAATCCCCATGTAACAGCAAGGCTCAGAAGAGCCCACACACTCAGCCCTTTATCCCAGTGTACAGAAAGTGTCAAAACGTGTTTTTCAGCAGAAATAAACATGTTTCTGCAAGTTTGGTCAAGCCCATGTAAGTTATGGGGCAGTAACATCACACTTTTCAAAACGTGTTTTTCAGCCCGAAATAAACGCGTTTTTTCAGACAACTGAATCCCCATGTAACAGCAAGGCTCAGAAGAGCCCACACACTCAGCCCTTAACCCCAGTGTACAGAAAGTGTCAAAACGTGTTTTTCAGCAGAAATAAACATGTTTCTGCTAGTTTGGTCAACCCCATGTAAGTTATGGGGCAGTAACATCACACTTTTCAAAACGTGTTTTTCAGCCCGAAATAAACGCGTTTTTTCAGACAACTGAATCTACTTGTAACAGCAAGGCTCAGAAGAGCCCACACACTCAGCCCTTTATCCCAGTGTACAGAAAGTGTCAAAACGTGTTTTTCAGCAGAAATAAACATGTTTCTGCAAGTTTGGTCAACCCCATGTAAGTTATGGGGCAGTAACATCACACTTTTCAAAACGTGTTTTTCAGCCCGAAATAAACGCGTTTTTTCAGACAACTGAATCTACTTGTAACAGCAAGGCTCAGAAGTGCCCACACACTCAGCCCTTAACCCTAGTGTGCAGAAAGGGTCAAAACGTGTTTTTCAGCAGAAATAAACATGTTTCTGCAAGTTTGGTCAACCCCATGTAAGTTATGGGACAGTAACATCACACTTTTCAAAACGTGTTTTTCAGCCCGAAATAAACGCGTTTTTTCAGACAACTGAATCTACTTGTAACAGCAAGGCTCAGAAGTGCCCACACACTCAGCCCTTAACCCCAGTGTACAGAAAGTGTCCAAACGTGTTTTTCAGCAGAAATAAACATGTTTCTGCAAGTTTGGTCACCCCTATGTAAGTTATGGGGCTGTAACATCACACTTTTCAAAACGTGTTATTCAGCCGAAATAAACGCGTTTTTTCAGACAACTGAATCCCCATGTAACAGCAAGGCTCAGAAGAGCCCACACACTCAGCCCTTAACCCCAGTGTACAGAAAGTGTCAAAACGTGTTTTTCAGCAGAAATAAACATGTTTCTGCTAGTTTGGTCAACCCCATGTAAGTTATGGGGCAGTAACATCACACTTTTCAAAACGTGTTTTTCAGCCCGAAATAAACGCGTTTTTTCAGGCAACTGAATCTACTTGTAATAGCAAGGCTCAGAAGAGCCCACACACTCAGCCCATAACCCCAGTGTACAGAAAGTGTCAAAACGTGTTTTCCAGCAGAAATAAACGTTTCTGCAAGTTTGGTCAACCCCATGTAAGTTATGGGGCAGTAACATCACACTTTTCAAAACGTGTTTTTCAGCCCGAAATAAACGCGTTTTTTCAGACAACTGAATTTACTTGTAACAGCAAGGCTCAGAACTGCCCGCACACTCAGCCCTTAACCCCAGTGTGCAGAAAGGTTCAAAACGTGTTTTTCAGCAGAAATAAACATGTTTCTGCAAGTTTGGTCAACCCCATGTAAGTTATGGGGCAGTAACAAGACACTTTTCAAAACGTGTTTTTCAGCCCGAAATAAACGCGTTTTTTCAGACAGCAGAATCTCAGTGTAACTGCTAGGCTCAGAAGAGCCCACACACTCAGCTCTTAACCCCAGTGTGCAGAAAGTGTCCAAATGTGTTTTTCAGCAGAAATAAACATGTTTCTGCAAGTTTGGTCAACCCCATGTAAGTTAAGGGGCAGTAACATCACACTTTTCAAAACGTGTTTTTCAGCCCGAAATAAACGCGTTTTTTCAGACAACTGAATCTACTTGTAACAGCAAGGCTCAGAAGTGCCCACACACTCAGCCCTTAACCCCAGTGTGCAGAAAGGGTCAAAACGTATTTTTCAGGAGAAATAAACATGTTTCTGCAAGTTTGGTCAACCCCATGTAAGTTATGGGGCAGTAACATCACACTTTTCAAAACGTGTTTTTCAGCCTGAAATAAACGCGTTTTTTCAGACAACTGAATCCCCATGTAACAGCAAGGCTCAGAAGAGCCCACACACTCAGCCCTTTATCCCAGTGTACAGAAAGTGTCAAAACGTGTTTTTCAGCAGAAATAAACATGTTTCTGCAAGTTTGGTCAACCCCATGTAAGTTATGGGGCAGTAACATCACACTTTTCAAAACGTGTTTTTCAGCCCGAAATAAACGCGTTTTTTCAGACAACTGAATCTACTTGTAACAGCAAGGCTCAGAAGAGCCCACACACTCAGCCCTTTATCCCAGTGTACAGAAAGTGTCAAAACGTGTTTTTCAGCAGAAATAAACATGTTTCTGCAAGTTTGGTCACCCCCATGTAAGTTATGGGGCAGTAACATCACACTTTTCAAAACGTGTTATTCAGCCCGAAATAAACGCGTTTTTTCAGACAACTGAATCCCCATGTAACAGCAAGGCTCAGAAGAGCCCACACACTCAGCCCTTAACCCCAGTGTACAGAAAGTGTCAAAACGTGTTTTCCAGCAGAAATAAACATGTTTCTGCAAGTTTGGTCAACCCCATGTAAGTTATGGGGCAGTAACATCACACTTTTCAAAACGTGTTTTTCAGCCCGAAATAAACGCGTTTTTTCAGACAACTGAATCTACTTGTAACAGCAAGGCTCAGAAGAGCCCACACACTCAGCCCTTAACCCCAGTGTACAGAAAGTGTCCAAACGTGTTTTTCAGCAGAAATAAACATGTTTCTGCAAGTTTGGTCACCCCTATGTAAGTTATGGGGCAGTAACATCACACTTTTCAAAACGTGTTATTCAGCCCGAAATAAACGCGTTTTTTCAGACAACTGAATCCCCATGTAACAGCAAGGCTCAGAAGAGCCCACACACTCAGCCCTTAACCCCAGTGTACAGAAAGTGTCAAAACGTGTTTTTCAGCAGAAATAAACATGTTTCTGCTAGTTTGGTCAACCCCATGTAAGTTATGGGGCAGTAACATCACACTTTTCAAAACGTGTTTTTCAGCCCGAAATAAACGCGTTTTTTCAGGCAACTGAATCTACTTGTAATAGCAAGGCTCAGAAGAGCCCACACACTCAGCCCATAACCCCAGTGTACAGAAAGTGTAAAAACGTGTTTTCCAGCAGAAATAAACATGTTTCTGCAAGTTTGGTCAACCCCATGTAAGTTATGGGGCAGTAACATCACACTTTTCAAAACGTGTTTTTCAGCCCGAAATAAACGCGTTTTTTCAGACAACTGAATCTACTTGTAACAGCAAGGCTCAGAACTGCCCACACACTCAGCCCTTAACCCCAGTGTGCAGAAAGGTTCAAAACGTGTTTTTCAGCAGAAATAAACATATTTCTGCAAGTTTGGTCAACCCCATGTAAGTTATGGGGCAGTAACAAGACACTTTTCAAAACGTGTTTTTCAGCCCGAAATAAACGCGTTTTTTCAGACAGCAGAATCTCAGTGTAACTGCTAGGCTCAGAAGAGCCCACACACTCAGCTCTTAACCCCAGTGTGCAGAAAGTGTCCAAACGTGTTTTTCAGCAGAAATAAACATGTTTCTGCAAGTTTGGTCAACCCCATGTAAGTTAAGGGGCAGTAACATCACACTTTTCAAAACGTGTTTTTCAGCCCGAAATAAACGCGTTTTTTCAGGCAACTGAATCTACTTGTAACAGCAAGGCTCAGAAGTGCCCACACACTCAGCCCTTAAGCCCAGTGTGCAGAAAGTGTCAAAACGTGTTTTTCAGCAGAAATAAACATGTTTCTGCAAGTTTGGTCAACCCCATGTAAGTTATGGGGCAGTAACATCACACTTTTCAAAACGTGTTTTTCAGCCCGAAATAAACGCGTTTTTTCAGACAACTGAATCTACTTGTAACAGCAAGGCTCAGAAGTGCCCACACACTCAGCCCTTAACCCCAGTATGCAGAAAGGGTCAAAATGTGTTTTTCAGCAGAAATAAACATGTTTCTGCAAGTTTGGTCAACCCCATGTAAGTTATGGGGCAGTAACATCACACTTTTCAAAACGTGTTTTTCAGCCCGAAATAAACGCGTTTTTTCAGGCAACTGAATCTACTTGTAACAGCAAGGCTCAGAAGTGCCCACACACTCAGCCCTTAACCCCAGTGAGCAGAAAGGGTCAAAACGTGTTTTTCAGCAGAAATAAACATGTTTCTGCAAGTTTGGTCAACCCCATGTAAGTTATGGGGCAGTAACATCACACTTTTCAAAACGTGTTTTTCAGCCCGAAATAAACGCGTTTTTTCAGACAACTGAATCTACTTGTAACAGCAAGGCTCAGAAGTGCCCACACACTCAGCCCTTAACCCCAGTGTGCAGAAAGGGTCAAAACGTATTTTTCAGGAGAAATAAACATGTTTCTGCAAGTTTGGTCAACCCCATGTAAGTTATGGGGCAGTAACATCACACTTTTCAAAACGTGTTTTTCAGCCTGAAATAAACGCGTTTTTTCAGACAACTGAATCCCCATGTAACAGCAAGGCTCAGAAGAGCCCACACACTCAGCCCTTTATCCCAGTGTACAGAAAGTGTCAAAACGTGTTTTTCAGCAGAAATAAACATGTTTCTGCAAGTTTGGTCAACCCCATGTAAGTTATGGGGCAGTAACATCACACTTTTCAAAACGTGTTTTTCAGCCCGAAATAAACGCGTTTTTTCAGACAACTGAATCTACTTGTAACAGCAAGGCTCAGAAGAGCCCACACACTCAGCCCTTTATCCCAGTGTACAGAAAGTGTCAAAACGTGTTTTTCAGCAGAAATAAACATGTTTCTGCAAGTTTGGTCACCCCCATGTAAGTTATGGGGCAGTAACATCACACTTTTCAAAACGTGTTATTCAGCCCGAAATAAACGCGTTTTTTCAGACAACTGAATCCCCATGTAACAGCAAGGCTCAGAAGAGCCCACACACTCAGCCCTTAACCCCAGTGTACAGAAAGTGTCAAAACGTGTTTTCCAGCAGAAATAAACATGTTTCTGCAAGTTTGGTCAACCCCATGTAAGTTATGGGGCAGTAACATCACACTTTTCAAAACGTGTTTTTCAGCCCGAAATAAACGCGTTTTTTCAGACAACTGAATCTACTTGTAACAGCAAGGCTCAGAAGAGCCCACACACTCAGCCCTTTATCCCAGTGTACAGAAAGTGTCAAAACGTGTTTTTCAGCAGAAATAAACATGTTTCTGCAAGTTTGGTCACCCCCATGTAAGTTATGGGGCAGTAACATCACACTTTTCAAAACGTGTTATTCAGCCCGAAATAAACGCGTTTTTTCAGACAACTGAATCCCCATGTAACAGCAAGGCTCAGAAGAGCCCACACCCTCAGCCCTTAACCCCAGTGTACAGAAAGTGTCAAAACGTGTTTTCCAGCAGAAATAAACATGTTTCTGCAAGTTTGGTCAACCCCATGTAAGTTATGGGGCAGTAACATCACACTTTTCAAAACGTGTTTTTCAGCCCGAAATAAACGCGTTTTTTCAGACAACTGAATCTACTTGTAACAGCAAGGCTCAGAAGTGCCCACACACTCAGCCCTTAACCCTAGTGTGCAGAAAGGGTCAAAACGTGTTTTTCAGCAGAAATAAACATGTTTCTGCAAGTTTGGTCAACCCCATGTAAGTTATGGGGCAGTAACATCACACTTTTCAAAACGTGTTTTTCAGCCCGAAATAAACGCGTTTTTTCAGACAACTGAATCTACTTGTAACAGCAAGGCTCAGAAGTGCCCACACACTCAGCCCTTAACCCCAGTGTACAGAAAGTGTCCAAACGTGTTTTTCAGCAGAAATAAACATGTTTCTGCAAGTTTGGTCACCCCTATGTAAGTTATGGGGCAGTAACATCACACTTTTCAAAACGTGTTATTCAGCCCGAAATAAACGCGTTTTTTCAGACAACTGAATCCCCATGTAACAGCAAGGCTCAGAAGAGCCCACACACTCAGCCCTTAACCCCAGTGTACAGAAAGTGTCAAAACGTGTTTTTCAGCAGAAAAAAACATGTTTCTGCTAGTTTGGTCAACCCCATGTAAGTTATGGGGCAGTAACATCACACTTTTCAAAACGTGTTTTTCAGCCCGAAATAAACGCGTTTTTTCAGGCAACTGAATCTACTTGTAATAGCAAGGCTCAGAAGAGCCCACACACTCAGCCCATAACCCCAGTGTACAGAAAGTGTCAAAACGTGTTTTCCAGCAGAAATAAACATGTTTCTGCAAGTTTGGTCAACCCCATGTAAGTTATGGGGCAGTAACATCACACTTTTCAAAACGTGTTTTTCAGCCCGAAATAAACGCGTTTTTTCAGACAACTGAATCTACTTGTAACAGCAAGGCTCAGAACTGCCCACACACTCAGCCCTTAACCCCAGTGTGCAGAAAGGTTCAAAACGTGTTTTTCAGCAGAAATAAACATGTTTCTGCAAGTTTGGTCAACCCCATGTAAGTTATGGGGCAGTAACAAGACACTTTTCAAAACGTGTTTTTCAGCCCGAAATAAACGCGTTTTTTCAGACAGCAGAATCTCAGTGTAACTGCTAGGCTCAGAAGAGCCCACACACTCAGCTCTTAACCCCAGTGTGCAGAAAGTGTCCAAACGTGTTTTTCAGCAGAAATAAACATGTTTCTGCAAGTTTGGTCAACCCCATGTAAGTTAAGGGGCAGTAACATCACACTTTTCAAAACGTGTTTTTCAGCCCGAAATAAACGTGTTTTTTCAGGCAACTGAATCTACTTGTAACAGCAAGGCTCAGAAGTGCCCACACACTCAGCCCTTAACCCCAGTGTGCAGAAAGGGTCAAAACGTGTTTTTCAGCAGAAATAAACATGTTTCTGCAAGTTTGGTCAACCCCATGTAAGTTATGGGGCAGTAACATCACACTTTTCAAAACGTGTTTTTCAGCCCGAAATAAACGCGTTTTTTCAGACAACTGAATCTACTTGTAACAGCAAGGCTCAGAAGTGCCCACACACTCAGCCCTTAACCCCAGTGTGCAGAAAGGGTCAAAACGTATTTTTCAGGAGAAATAAACATGTTTCTGCAAGTTTGGTCAACCCCATGTAAGTTATGGGGCAGTAACATCACACTTTTCAAAACGTGTTTTTCAGCCTGAAATAAACGCGTTTTTTCAGACAACTGAATCCCCATGTAACAGCAAGGCTCAGAAGAGCCCACACACTCAGCCCTTTATCCCAGTGTACAGAAAGTGTCAAAACGTGTTTTTCAGCAGAAATAAACATGTTTCTGCAAGTTTGGTCAACCCCATGTAAGTTATGGGGCAGTAACATCACACTTTTCAAAACGTGTTTTTCAGCCCGAAATAAACGCGTTTTTTCAGACAACTGAATCTACTTGTAACAGCAAGGCTCAGAAGAGCCCACACACTCAGCCCTTTATCCCAGTGTACAGAAAGTGTCAAAACGTGTTTTTCAGCAGAAATAAACATGTTTCTGCAAGTTTGGTCACCCCCATGTAAGTTATGGGGCAGTAACATCACACTTTTCAAAACGTGTTATTCAGCCCGAAATAAACGCGTTTTTTCAGACAACTGAATCCCCATGTAACAGCAAGGCTCAGAAGAGCCCACACACTCAGCCCTTAACCCCAGTGTACAGAAAGTGTCAAAACGTGTTTTCCAGCAGAAATAAACATGTTTCTGCAAGTTTGGTCAACCCCATGTAAGTTATGGGGCAGTAACATCACACTTTTCAAAACGTGTTTTTCAGCCCGAAATAAACGCGTTTTTTCAGACAACTGAATCTACTTGTAACAGCAAGGCTCAGAAGAGCCCACACACTCAGCCCTTTATCCCAGTGTACAGAAAGTGTCAAAACGTGTTTTTCAGCAGAAATAAACATGTTTCTGCAAGTTTGGTCACCCCCATGTAAGTTATGGGGCAGTAACATCACACTTTTCAAAACGTGTTATTCAGCCCGAAATAAACGCGTTTTTTCAGACAACTGAATCCCCATGTAACAGCAAGGCTCAGAAGAGCCCACACCCTCAGCCCTTAACCCCAGTGTACAGAAAGTGTCAAAACGTGTTTTCCAGCAGAAATAAACATGTTTCTGCAAGTTTGGTCAACCCCATGTAAGTTATGGGGCAGTAACATCACACTTTTCAAAACGTGTTTTTCAGCCCGAAATAAACGCGTTTTTTCAGACAACTGAATCTACTTGTAACAGCAAGGCTCAGAAGTGCCCACACACTCAGCCCTTAACCCTAGTGTGCAGAAAGGGTCAAAACGTGTTTTTCAGCAGAAATAAACATGTTTCTGCAAGTTTGGTCAACCCCATGTAAGTTATGGGGCAGTAACATCACACTTTTCAAAACGTGTTTTTCAGCCCGAAATAAACGCGTTTTTTCAGACAACTGAATCTACTTGTAACAGCAAGGCTCAGAAGTGCCCACACACTCAGCCCTTAACCCCAGTGTACAGAAAGTGTCCAAACGTGTTTTTCAGCAGAAATAAACATGTTTCTGCAAGTTTGGTCACCCCTATGTAAGTTATGGGGCAGTAACATCACACTTTTCAAAACGTGTTATTCAGCCCGAAATAAACGCGTTTTTTCAGACAACTGAATCCCCATGTAACAGCAAGGCTCAGAAGAGCCCACACACTCAGCCCTTAACCCCAGTGTACAGAAAGTGTCAAAACGTGTTTTTCAGCAGAAAAAAACATGTTTCTGCTAGTTTGGTCAACCCCATGTAAGTTATGGGGCAGTAACATCACACTTTTCAAAACGTGTTTTTCAGCCCGAAATAAACGCGTTTTTTCAGGCAACTGAATCTACTTGTAATAGCAAGGCTCAGAAGAGCCCACACACTCAGCCCATAACCCCAGTGTACAGAAAGTGTCAAAACGTGTTTTCCAGCAGAAATAAACATGTTTCTGCAAGTTTGGTCAACCCCATGTAAGTTATGGGGCAGTAACATCACACTTTTCAAAACGTGTTTTTCAGCCCGAAATAAACGCGTTTTTTCAGACAACTGAATCTACTTGTAACAGCAAGGCTCAGAACTGCCCACACACTCAGCCCTTAACCCCAGTGTGCAGAAAGGTTCAAAACGTGTTTTTCAGCAGAAATAAACATGTTTCTGCAAGTTTGGTCAACCCCATGTAAGTTATGGGGCAGTAACAAGACACTTTTCAAAACGTGTTTTTCAGCCCGAAATAAACGCGTTTTTTCAGACAGCAGAATCTCAGTGTAACTGCTAGGCTCAGAAGAGCCCACACACTCAGCTCTTAACCCCAGTGTGCAGAAAGTGTCCAAACGTGTTTTTCAGCAGAAATAAACATGTTTCTGCAAGTTTGGTCAACCCCATGTAAGTTAAGGGGCAGTAACATCACACTTTTCAAAACGTGTTTTTCAGCCCGAAATAAACGTGTTTTTTCAGGCAACTGAATCTACTTGTAACAGCAAGGCTCAGAAGTGCCCACACACTCAGCCCTTAACCCCAGTGTGCAGAAAGGGTCAAAACGTGTTTTTCAGCAGAAATAAACATGTTTCTGCAAGTTTGGTCAACCCCATGTAAGTTATGGGGCAGTAACATCACACTTTTCAAAACGTGTTTTTCAGCCCGAAATAAACGCGTTTTTTCAGACAACTGAATCTACTTGTAACAGCAAGGCTCAGAAGTGCCCACACACTCAGCCCTTAACCCCAGTGTGCAGAAAGGGTCAAAACGTATTTTTCAGCAGAAATAAACATGTTTCTGCAAGTTTGGTCAACCCCATGTAAGTTATGGGGCAGTAACATCACACTTTTCAAAACGTGTTTTTCAGCCCGAAATAAACGCGTTTTTTCAGACAACTGAATCTACTTGTAACAGCAAGGCTCAGAAGAGCCCACACACTCAGCCCTTTATCCCAGTGTACAGAAAGTGTCAAAACGTGTTTTTCAGCAGAAATAAACATGTTTCTGCAAGTTTGGTCAACCCCATGTAAGTTATGGGGCAGTAACAAGACACTTTTCAAAACGTGTTTTTCAGCCCGAAATAAACGCGTTTTTTCAGACAGCAGAATCTCAGTGTAACTGCTAGGCTCAGAAGAGCCCACACACTCAGCTCTTAACCCCAGTGTGCAGAAAGTGTCCAAACGTGTTTTTCAGCAGAAATAAACATGTTTCTGCAAGTTTGGTCAACCCCATGTAAGTTAAGGGGCAGTAACATCACACTTTTCAAAACGTGTTTTTCAGCCCGAAATAAACGCGTTTTTTCAGGCAACTGAATCTACTTGTAACAGCAAGGCTCAGAAGTGCCCACACACTCAGCCCTTAAGCCCAGTGTGCAGAAAGTGTCAAAACGTGTTTTTCAGCAGAAATAAACATGTTTCTGCAAGTTTGGTCAACCCCATGTAAGTTATGGGGCAGTAACATCACACTTTTCAAAACGTGTTTTTCAGCCCGAAATAAACGCGTTTTTTCAGACAACTGAATCTACTTGTAACAGCAAGGCTCAGAAGTGCCCACACACTCAGCCCTTAACCCCAGTATGCAGAAAGGGTCAAAATGTGTTTTTCAGCAGAAATAAACATGTTTCTGCAAGTTTGGTCAACCCCATGTAAGTTATGGGGCAGTAACATCACACTTTTCAAAACGTGTTTTTCAGCCCGAAATAAACGCGTTTTTTCAGGCAACTGAATCTACTTGTAACAGCAAGGCTCAGAAGTGACCACACACTCAGCCCTTAACCCCAGTGAGCAGAAAGGGTCAAAACGTGTTTTTCAGCAGAAATAAACATGTTTCTGCAAGTTTGGTCAACCCCATGTAAGTTATGGGGCAGTAACATCACACTTTTCAAAACGTGTTTTTCAGCCCGAAATAAACGCGTTTTTTCAGACAACTGAATCTACTTGTAACAGCAAGGCTCAGAAGTGCCCACACACTCAGCCCGTAACCCCAGTGTGCAGAAAGGGTCAAAACGTATTTTTCAGCAGAAATAAACATGTTTCTGCAAGTTTTGTCAACCCCATGTAAGTTATGGGGCAGTAACATCACACTTTTCAAAACGTGTTTTTCAGCCTGAAATAAACGCGTTTTTTCAGACAACTGAATCCCCATGTAACAGCAAGGCTCAGAAGTGCCCACACACTCAGCCCTTTATCCCAGTGTACAGAAAGTGTCAAAACGTGTTTTTCAGCAGAAATAAACATGTTTCTGCAAGTTTGGTCAACCCCATGTAAGTTATGGGGCAGTAACATCACACTTTTCAAAACGTGTTTTTCAGCCCGAAATAAACGCGTTTTTTCAGACAACTGAATCTACTTGTAACAGCAAGGCTCAGAAGAGCCCACACACTCAGCCCTTTATCCCAGTGTACAGAAAGTGTCAAAACGTGTTTTTCAGCAGAAATAAACATGTTTCTGCAAGTTTGGTCAACCCCATGTAAGTTATGGGGCAGTAACATCACACTTTTCAAAACGTGTTTTTCAGCCCGAAATAAACGCGTTTTTTCAGACAACTGAATCTACTTGTAACAGCAAGGCTCAGAAGTGCCCACACACTCAGCCCTTAACCCTAGTGTGCAGAAAGGGTCAAAACGTGTTTTTCAGCAGAAATAAACATGTTTCTGCAAGTTTGGTCAACCCCATGTAAGTTATGGGGCAGTAACATCACACTTTTCAAAACGTGTTTTTCAGCCCGAAATAAACGCGTTTTTTCAGACAACTGAATCTACTTGTAACAGCAAGGCTCAGAAGTGCCCACACACTCAGCCCTTAACCCCAGTGTACAGAAAGTGTCCAAACGTGTTTTTCAGCAGAAATAAACATGTTTCTGCAAGTTTGGTCACCCCTATGTAAGTTATGGGGCAGTAACATCACACTTTTCAAAACGTGTTTTTCAGCCCGAAATAAACGCGTTTTTTCAGACAACTGAATCTACTTGTAACAGCAAGGCTCAGAAGTGCCCACACACTCAGCCCTTAACCCCAGTGTGCAGAAAGGGTCAAAACGTGTTTTTCAGCAGAAATAAACATGTTTCTGCACGTTTGGTCAACCCCATGTAAGTTATGGGGCAGTAACAAGACACTTTTCAAAACGTGTTTTTCAGCCCGAAATAAACGCGTTTTTTCAGACAGCAGAATCTCAGTGTAACTGCTAGGCTCAGAAGAGCCCACACACTCAGCTCTTAACCCCAGTGTGCAGAAAGTGTCCAAACGTGTTTTTCAGCAGAAATAAACATGTTTCTGCAAGTTTGGTCACCCCCATGTAAGTTATGGGGCAGTAACATCACACTTTTCAAAACGTGTTTTTCAGCCCGAAATAAACGCGTTTTTTCAGACAACTGAATCTACTTGTAACAGCAAGGCTCAGAAGTGCCCACACACTCAGCCCTTAACCCCAGTGTGCAGAAAGGGTCAAAACGTGTTTTTCAGCAGAAATAAACATGTTTCTGCAAGTTTGGTCAACCCCATGTAAGTTATGGGGCAGTAACATCACACTTTTCAAAACGTGTTTTTCAGCCCGAAATAAACGCGTTTTTTCAGGCAACTGAATCTACTTGTAACAGCAAGGCTCAGAAGTGCCCACACACTCAGCCCTTAACCCCAGTGTGCAGAAAGGGTCAAAACGTGTTTTTCAGCAGAAATAAACATGTTTCTGCAAGTTTGGTCAACCCCATGTAAGTTATGGGGCAGTAACATCACACTTTTCAAAACGTGTTTTTCAGCCCGAAATAAACGCGTTTTTTCAGACAGCAGAATCTCAGTGTAACTGCTAGGCTCAGAAGAGCCCACACACTCAGCTCCTAACCCCAGTGTGCAGAAAGTGTCCAAACGTGTTTTTCAGCAGAAATAAACATGTTTCTGCAAGTTTGGTCACCCCCATGTAAGTTATGGGGCAGTAACATCACACTTTTCAAAACGTGTTTTTCAGCCCGAAATAAACGCGTTTTTTCAGGCAACTGAATCTACTTGTAACAGCAAGGCTCAGAAGTGCCCACACACTCAGCCCTTAACCCCAGTGTGCAGAAAGGGTCAAAACGTGTTTTTCAGCAGAAATAAACATGTTTCTGCAAGTTTGGTCAACCCCATGTAAGTTATGGGGCAGTAACATCACACTTTTCAAAACGTGTTTTTCAGCCCGAAATAAACGCGTTTTTTCAGACAACTGAATCTACTTGTAACAGCAAGGCTCAGAAGTGCCCACACACTCAGCCCTTAACCCCAGTGTGCAGAAAGTGTCAAAACGTGTTTTTCAGCAGAAATAAACATGTTTCTGCAAGTTTGGTCAACCCCATGTAAGTTATGGGGCAGTAACAAGACCCTTTTCAAAACGTGTTTTTCAGCCCGAAATAAACGCGTTTTTTCAGACAGCAGAATCTAAGTGTAACTGCTAGGCTCAGAAGAGCCCACACACTCAGCTCTTAACCCCAGTGTGCAGAAAGTGTCCAAACGTGTTTTTCAGCAGAAATAAACATGTTTCTGCAAGTTTGGTCAACCCCATGTAAGTTATGGGGCAGTAACATCACACTTTTCAAAACGTGTTTTTCAGCCCGAAATAAACGCGTTTTTTCAGGCAACTGAATCTACTTGTAACAGCAAGGCTCAGAAGTGCCCACACACTCAGCCCTTAACCCCAGTGTGCAGAAAGGGTCAAAACGTATTTTTCAGCAGAAATAAACATGTTTCTGCCAGTTTGGTCAACCCCATGTAAGTTATGGGGCAGTAACATCACACTTTTCAAAACGTGTTTTTCAGCCCGAAATAAACGCGTTTTTTCAGACAACTGAATCCCCATGTAACAGCAAGGCTCAGAAGAACCCACACACTCAGCCCTTAACCCCAGTGTACAGAAAGTGTCAAAACGTGTTTTTCAGCAGAAATAAACATGTTTCTGCAAGTTTGGTCAACCCCATGTAAGTTATGGAGCAGTAACATCACACTTTTCAAAACGTGTTTTTCAGCCCGAAATAAACGCGTTTTTTCAGGCAACTGAATCTACTTGTAACAGCAAGGCTCAGAAGTGCCCACACACTCAGCCCTTAACCCCAGTGTGCAGAAAGGGTCCAAACGTGTTTTTCAGCAGAAATAAACATGTTTCTGCAAGTTTGGTCACCCCCATGTAAGTTATGGGGCAGTAACATCACACTTTTCAAAACGTGTTTTTCAGCCCGAAATAAACGCGTTTTTTCAGACAACTGAATCTACTTGTAACAGCAAGGCTCAGAAGTGCCCACACACTCAGCCCTTAACCCCAGTGTGCAGAAAGGGTCAAAACGTGTTTTTCAGCAGAAATAAACATGTTTCTGCAAGTTTGGTCAACCCCATGTAAGTTATGGGGCAGTAACAAGACACTTTTCAAAACGTGTTTTTCAGCCCGAAATAAACGCGTTTTTTCAGACAGCAGAATCTCAGTGTAACTGCTAGGCTCAGAAGAGCCCACACACTCAGCTCCTAACCCCAGTGTGCAGAAAGTGTCCAAACGTGTTTTTCAGCAGAAATAAACATGTTTCTGCAAGTTTGGTCACCCCCATGTAAGTTATGGGGCAGTAACATCACACTTTTCAAAACGTGTTTTTCAGCCCGAAATAAACGCGTTTTTTCAGGCAACTGAATCTACTTGTAACAGCAAGGCTCAGAAGTGCCCACACACTCAGCCCTTAACCCCAGTGTGCAGAAAGGGTCAAAACGTGTTTTTCAGCAGAAATAAACATGTTTCTGCAAGTTTGGTCAACCCCATGTAAGTTATGGGGCAGTAACATCACACTTTTCAAAACGTGTTTTTCAGCCCGAAATAAACGCGTTTTTTCAGACAACTGAATCTACTTGTAACAGCAAGGCTCAGAAGTGCCCACACACTCAGCCCTTAACCCCAGTGTGCAGAAAGTGTCAAAACGTGTTTTTCAGCAGAAATAAACATGTTTCTGCAAGTTTGGTCAACCCCATGTAAGTTATGGGGCAGTAACAAGACCCTTTTCAAAACGTGTTTTTCAGCCCGAAATAAACGCGTTTTTTCAGACAGCAGAATCTAAGTGTAACTGCTAGGCTCAGAAGAGCCCACACACTCAGCTCTTAACCCCAGTGTGCAGAAAGTGTCCAAACGTGTTTTTCAGCAGAAATAAACATGTTTCTGCAAGTTTGGTCAACCCCATGTAAGTTATGGGGCAGTAACATCACACTTTTCAAAACGTGTTTTTCAGCCCGAAATAAACGCGTTTTTTCAGGCAACTGAATCTACTTGTAACAGCAAGGCTCAGAAGTGCCCACACACTCAGCCCTTAACCCCAGTGTGCAGAAAGGGTCAAAACGTATTTTTCAGCAGAAATAAACATGTTTCTGCCAGTTTGGTCAACCCCATGTAAGTTATGGGGCAGTAACATCACACTTTTCAA
Organism: Lepisosteus oculatus; assembly: GCF_040954835.1. Classification (NCBI taxonomy): domain Eukaryota; kingdom Metazoa; phylum Chordata; class Actinopteri; order Semionotiformes; family Lepisosteidae; genus Lepisosteus; species Lepisosteus oculatus. The sequence continues at coordinate 48,643 of NW_027167752.1, read as the reverse complement.
AACGTGTTTTTCAGCCCGAAATAAACGCGTTTTTTCAGACAACTGAATCCCCATGTAACAGCAAGGCTCAGAAGAACCCACACACTCAGCCCTTAACCCCAGTGTACAGAAAGTGTCAAAACGTGTTTTTCAGCAGAAATAAACATGTTTCTGCAAGTTTGGTCAACCCCATGTAAGTTATGGAGCAGTAACATCACACTTTTCAAAACGTGTTTTTCAGCCCGAAATAAACGCGTTTTTTCAGGCAACTGAATCTACTTGTAACAGCAAGGCTCAGAAGTGCCCACACACTCAGCCCTTAACCCCAGTGTGCAGAAAGGGTCCAAACGTGTTTTTCAGCAGAAATAAACATGTTTCTGCAAGTTTGGTCACCCCCATGTAAGTTATGGGGCAGTAACATCACACTTTTCAAAACGTGTTTTTCAGCCCGAAATAAACGCGTTTTTTCAGACAACTGAATCTACTTGTAACAGCAAGGCTCAGAAGTGCCCACACACTCAGCCCTTAACCCCAGTGTGCAGAAAGGGTCAAAACGTGTTTTTCAGCAGAAATAAACATGTTTCTGCAAGTTTGGTCAACCCCATGTAAGTTATGGGGCAGTAACATCACACTTTTCAAAACGTGTTTTTCAGCCCGAAATAAACGCGTTTTTTCAGACAACTGAATCCCCATGTAACAGCAAGGCTCAGAAGAACCCACACACTCAGCCCTTCACCCCAGTGTACAGAAAGTGTCAAAACGTGTTTTTCAGCAGAAATAAACATGTTTCTGCAAGTTTGGTCAACCCCATGTAAGTTATGGGGCAGTAACATCACACTTTTCAAAACGTGTTTTTCAGCCCGAAATAAACGCGTTTTTTCAGGCAACTGAATCTACTTGTAACAGCAAGGCTCAGAAGTGCCCACACACTCAGCCCTTAACCCCAGTGTGCAGAAAGGGTCAAAACGTGTTTTTCAGCAGAAATAAACATGTTTCTGCAAGTTTGGTCAACCCCATGTAAGTTATGGGGCAGTAACATCACACTTTTCAAAACGTGTTTTTCAGCCCGAAATAAACGCGTTTTTTCAGACAACTGAATCTACTTGTAACAGCAAGGCTCAGAAGTGCCCACACACTCAGCCCTTAACCCCAGTGTGCAGAAAGGGTCAAAACGTGTTTTTCAGCAGAAATAAACATGTTTCTGCAAGTTTGGTCAACCCCATGTAAGTTATGGGGCAGTAACATCACACTTTTCAAAACGTGTTTTTCAGCCCGAAATAAACGCGTTTTTTCAGGCAACTGAATCTACTTGTAACAGCAAGGCTCAGAAGTGCCCACACACTCAGCCCTTAACCCCAGTGTGCAGAAAGGGTCAAAACGTATTTTTCAGCAGAAATAAACATGTTTCTGCCAGTTTGGTCAACCCCATGTAAGTTATGGGGCAGTAACATCACACTTTTCAAAACGTGTTTTTCAGCCCGAAATAAACGCGTTTTTTCAGACAACTGAATCCCCATGTAACAGCAAGGCTCAGAAGAACCCACACACTCAGCCCTTAACCCCAGTGTACAGAAAGTGTCAAAACGTGTTTTTCAGCAGAAATAAACATGTTTCTGCAAGTTTGGTCAACCCCATGTAAGTTATGGAGCAGTAACATCACACTTTTCAAAACGTGTTTTTCAGCCCGAAATAAACGCGTTTTTTCAGGCAACTGAATCTACTTGTAACAGCAAGGCTCAGAAGTGCCCACACACTCAGCCCTTAACCCCAGTGTGCAGAAAGGGTCCAAACGTGTTTTTCAGCAGAAATAAACATGTTTCTGCAAGTTTGGTCACCCCCATGTAAGTTATGGGGCAGTAACATCACACTTTTCAAAACGTGTTTTTCAGCCCGAAATAAACGCGTTTTTTCAGACAACTGAATCTACTTGTAACAGCAAGGCTCAGAAGTGCCCACACACTCAGCCCTTAACCCCAGTGTGCAGAAAGGGTCAAAACGTGTTTTTCAGCAGAAATAAACATGTTTCTGCAAGTTTGGTCAACCCCATGTAAGTTATGGGGCAGTAACATCACACTTTTCAAAACGTGTTTTTCAGCCCGAAATAAACGCGTTTTTTCAGACAACTGAATCCCCATGTAACAGCAAGGCTCAGAAGAACCCACACACTCAGCCCTTCACCCCAGTGTACAGAAAGTGTCAAAACGTGTTTTTCAGCAGAAATAAACATGTTTCTGCAAGTTTGGTCAACCCCATGTAAGTTATGGGGCAGTAACATCACACTTTTCAAAACGTGTTTTTCAGCCCGAAATAAACGCGTTTTTTCAGGCAACTGAATCTACTTGTAACAGCAAGGCTCAGAAGTGCCCACACACTCAGCCCTTAACCCCAGTGTGCAGAAAGGGTCAAAACGTGTTTTTCAGCAGAAATAAACATGTTTCTGCAAGTTTGGTCAACCCCATGTAAGTTATGGGGCAGTAACATCACACTTTTCAAAACGTGTTTTTCAGCCCGAAATAAACGCGTTTTTTCAGACAACTGAATCTACTTGTAACAGCAAGGCTCAGAAGTGCCCACACACTCAGCCCTTAACCCCAGTGTGCAGAAAGGGTCAAAACGTGTTTTTCAGCAGAAATAAACATGTTTCTGCAAGTTTGGTCAACCCCATGTAAGTTATGGGGCAGTAACATCACACTTTTCAAAACGTGTTTTTCAGCCCGAAATAAACGCGTTTTTTCAGGCAACTGAATCTACTTGTAACAGCAAGGCTCAGAAGTGCCCACACACTCAGCCCTTAACCCCAGTGTGCAGAAAGGGTCAAAACGTGTTTTTCAGCAGAAATAAACATGTTTCTGCAAGTTTGGTCAACCCCATGTAAGTTATGGGGCAGTAACATCACACTTTTCAAAACGTGTTTTTCAGCCCGAAATAAACGCGTTTTTTCAGACAACTGAATCTACTTGTAACAGCAAGGCTCAGAAGTGCCCACACACTCAGCCCTTAACCCCAGTGTGCAGAAAGGGTCAAAACGTGTTTTTCAGCAGAAATAAACATGTTTCTGCAAGTTTGGTCAACCCCATGTAAGTTATGGGGCAGTAACATCACACTTTTCAAAACGTGTTTTTCAGCCCGAAATAAACGCGTTTCTTCAGACAACTGAATCCCCATGTAACAGCAAGGCTCAGAAGAGCCCACACACTCAGCCCTTAACCCCAGTGTACAGAAAGTGTCAAAACGTGTTTTTCAGCAGAAATAAACATGTTTCTCCAAGTTTGGTCAACCCCATGTAAGTTATGGGGCAGTAACATCACACTTTTCAAAACGTGTTTTTCAGCCGGAAATAAACACGTTTTTTCAGGCAACTGAATCTACTTGTAACAGCAAGGCTCAGAAGTGCCCACACACTCAGCCCTTAACCCCAGTGTGCAGAAAGGGTCAAAACGTGTTTTTCAGCAGAAATAAACATGTTTCTGCAAGTTTGGTCAACCCCATGTAAGTTATGGGGCAGTAACATCACACTTTTCAAAACGTGTTTTTCAGCCCGAAATGAACGCGTTTTTTCAGACAACTGAATCTACTTGTAACAGCAAGGCTCAGAAGTGCCCACACACTCATCCATTAACCCCAGTGTGCAGAAAGTGTCAAAACGTGTTTTTCAGCAGAAATAAACATGTTTCTGCAAGTTTGGTCAACCCCATGTAAGTTATGGGGCAGTAACATCACACTTTTCAAAACGTGTTTTTCAGCCCGAAATAAACACGTTTTTTCAGGCAACTGAATCTACTTGTAACAGCAAGGCTCAGAAGTGCCCACACACTCAGCCCTTAACCCCAGTGTGCAGAAAGAGTCAAAACGTGTTTTTCAGCAAAAATAAACATGTTTCTGCAAGTTTGGTCAACCCCATGTAAGTTATGGGGCAGTAACATCACACTTTTCAAAACGTGTTTTTCAGCCCGAAATAAACGCGTTTTTTCAGACAACTGAATCTACTTGTAACAGCAAGGCTCAGAAGTGCCCACACACTCAGCCCTTAACCCCAGTGTGCAGAAAGGGTCAAAACGTGTTTTTCAGCAGAAATAAACATGTTTCTGCAAGTTTGGTCAACCCCATGTAAGTTATGGGGCAGTAACAAGACACTTTTCAAAACGTGTTTTTCAGCCCGAAATAAACGCGTTTTTTCAGACAGCAGAATCTCAGTGTAACTGCTAGGCTCAGAAGAGCCCACACACTCAGCTCTTAACCCCAGTGTGCAGAAAGTGTCCAAACGTGTTTTTCAGCAGAAATAAACATGTTTCTGCAAGTTTGGTCACCCCCATGTAAGTTATGGGGCAGTAACAAGACACTTTTCAAAACGTGTTTTTCAGCCCGAAATAAACGCGTTTTTTCAGACAACTGAATCTCCTTGTAATAGTAAGGCTCAGAAGAGCCCACACACTCAGCCCTTAACCCCAGTGTACAGAAAGTGTCCAAACGTGTTTTTCAGCAGAAATAAACATGTTTCTGCAAGTTTGGTCAACCCCATGTAAGTTATGGGGCAGTAACATCACACTTTTCAAAACGTGTTTTTCAGCCCGAAATAAACGCGTTTTTTCAGACAACTGAATCTACTTGTAACAGCAAGGCTCAGAAGTGCCCACACACTCAGCCCTTAACCCCAGTGTGCAGAAAGGGTCAAAACGTGTTTTTCAGCAGAAATAAACATGTTTCTGCACGTTTGGTCAACCCCATGTAAGTTATGGGGCAGTAACAAGACACTTTTCAAAACGTGTTTTTCAGCCCGAAATAAACGCGTTTTTTCAGACAGCAGAATCTCAGTGTAACTGCTAGGCTCAGAAGAGCCCACACACTCAGCCCTTAACCCCAGTGTGCAGAAACTGTCCAAACGTGTTTTTCAGCAGAAATAAACATGTTTCTGCAAGTTTGGTCACCCCCATGTAAGTTATGGGGCAGTAACATCACACTTTTCAAAACGTGTTTTTCAGCAGAAATAAACATGTTTCTGCAAGTTTGGTCACCCCCATGTAAGTTATGGGGCAGTAACATCACACTTTTCAAAACGTGTTTTTCAGCCCGAAATAAACACGTTTTTTCAGGCAACTGAATCTACTTGTAACAGCAAGGCTCAGAAGTGCCCACACACTCAGCCCTTAACCCCAGTGTGCAGAAAGGGTCAAAACGTGTTTTTCAGCAGAAATAAACATGTTTCTGCAAGTTTGGTCAACCCCATGTAAGTTATGGGGCAGTAACATCACACTTTTCAAAACGTGTTTTTCAGCCCGAAATAAACGCGTTTTTTCAGACAACTGAATCTACTTGTAACAGCAAGGCTCAGAAGTGCCCACACACTCAGCCCTTAACCCCAGTGTGCAGAAAGGGTCAAAACGTGTTTTTCAGCAGAAATAAACATGTTTCTGCAAGTTTGGTCAACCCCATGTAAGTTATGGGGCAGTAACATCACACTTTTCAAAACGTGTTTTTCAGCCCGAAATAAACGCGTTTTTTCAGACAACTGAATCTACTTGTAACAGCAAGGCTCAGAAGTGCCCACACACTCAGCCCTTAACCCCAGTGTGCAGAAAGGGTCAAAACGTGTTTTTCAGCAGAAATAAACATGTTTCTGCAAGTTTGGTCAACCCCATGTAAGTTATGGGGCAGTAACAAGACCCTTTTCAAAACGTGTTTTTCAGCCCGAAATAAACGCGTTTTTTCAGACAACTGAATCTACTTGTAACAGCAAGGCTCAGAAGTGCCCACACACTCAGCCCTTATCCCCAGTGTGCAGAAAGGGTCAAAACGTGTTTTTCAGCAGAAATAAACATGTTTCTGCAAGTTTGGTCAACCCCATGTAAGTTATGGGGCAGTAACATCACACTTTTCAAAACGTGTTTTTCAGCCCGAAATAAACGCGTTTTTTCAGACAACTGAATCTACTTGTAACAGCAAGGCTCAGAAGTGCCCACACACTCAGCCCTTAACCCCAGTGTGCAGAAAGGGTCAAAACGTGTTTTTCAGCAGAAATAAACATGTTTCTGCAAGTTTGGTCAACCCCATGTAAGTTATGGGGCAGTAACATCACACTTTTCAAAACGTGTTTTTCAGCCCGAAATAAACGCGTTTTTTCAGACAACTGAATCTACTTGTAACAGCAAGGCTCAGAAGTGCCCACACACTCAGCCCTTAACCCCAGTGTGCAGAAAGGGTCAAAACGTGTTTTTCAGCAGAAATAAACATGTTTCTGCAAGTTTGGTCAACCCCATGTAAGTTATGGGGCAGTAACAAGACACTTTTCAAAACGTGTTTTTCAGCCCGAAATAAACGCGTTTTGTCAGACAGCAGAATCTCAGTGTAACTGCTAGGCTCAGAAGAGCCCACACACTCAGCCCTTAACCCCAGTGTGCAGAAAGGGTCAAAACGTGTTTTTCAGCAGAAATAAACATGTTTCTGCAAGTTTGGTCAACCCCATGTAAGTTATGGGGCAGTAACATCACACTTTTCAAAACGTGTTTTTCAGCCCGAAATAAACGCGTTTTTTCAGACAACTGAATCTACTTGTAACAGCAAGGCTCAGAAGTGCCCACACACTCAGCCCTTAACCCCAGTGTGCAGAAAGGGTCAAAACGTATTTTTCAGCAGAAATAAACATGTTTCTGCAAGTTTGGTCAACCCCATGTAAGTTATGGGGCAGTAACATCACACTTTTCAAAACGTGTTTTTCAGCCCGAAATAAACGCGTTTTTTCAGACAACTGAATCCCCATGTAACAGCAAGGCTCAGAAGAGCCCACACACTCAGCCCTTTATCCCAGTGTACAGAAAGTGTCAAAACGTGTTTTTCAGCAGAAATAAACATGTTTCTGCAAGTTTGGTCAACCCCATGTAAGTTATGGGGCAGTAACATCACACTTTTCAAAACGTGTTTTTCAGCCCGAAATAAACGCGTTTTTTCAGACAACTGAATCTACTTGTAACAGCAAGGCTCAGAAGTGCCCACACACTCAGCCCTTAACCCCAGTGTGCAGAAAGGGTCAAAACGTGTTTTTCAGCAGAAATAAACATGTTTCTGCAAGTTTGGTCAACCCCATGTAAGTTACGGGGCAGTAACATCACACTTTTCAAAAAGTGTTTTTCAGCCCGAAATAAACGCGTTTTTTCAGACAACTGAATCTACTTGTAACAGCAAGGCTCAGAAGTGCCCACACACTCAGCCCTTAACCCCAGTGTGCAGAAAGGGTCAAAACGTGTTTTTCAGCAGAAATAAACATGTTTCTGCAAGTTTGGTCAACCCCATGTAAGTTATGGGGCAGTAACATCACACTTTTCAAAACGTGTTTTTCAGCCCGAAATAAACGCGTTTTTTCAGACAACTGAATCTACTTGTAACAGCAAGGCTCAGAAGTGCCCACACACTCAGCCCTTAACCCCAGTGTGCAGAAAGGGTCAAAACGTATTTTTCAGCAGAAATAAACATGTTTCTGCAAGTTTGGTCAACCCCATGTAAGTTATGGGGCAGTAACATCACACTTTTCAAAACGTGTTTTTCAGCCCGAAATAAACGCGTTTTTTCAGACAACTGAATCCCCATGTAACAGCAAGGCTCAGAAGAGCCCACACACTCAGCCCTTTATCCCAGTGTACAGAAAGTGTCAAAACGTGTTTTTCAGCAGAAATAAACATGTTTCTGCAAGTTTGGTCAACCCCATGTAAGTTATGGGGCAGTAACATCACACTTTTCAAAACGTGTTTTTCAGCCCGAAATAAACGCGTTTTTTCAGACAACTGAATCTACTTGTAACAGCAAGGCTCAGAAGTGCCCACACACTCAGCCCTTAACCCCAGTGTGCAGAAAGGGTCAAAACGTGTTTTTCAGCAGAAATAAACATGTTTCTGCAAGTTTGGTCAACCCCATGTAAGTTACGGGGCAGTAACATCACACTTTTCAAAAAGTGTTTTTCAGCCCGAAATAAACGCGTTTTTTCAGACAACTGAATCTACTTGTAACAGCAAGGCTCAGAAGTGCCCACACACTCAGCCCTTAACCCCAGTGTGCAGAAAGGGTCAAAACGTGTTTTTCAGCAGAAATAAACATGTTTCTGCAAGTTTGGTCAACCCCATGTAAGTTATGGGGCAGTAACAAGACACTTTTCAAAACGTGTTTTTCAGCCCGAAATAAACGCGTTTTTTCAGACAGCAGAATCTCAGTGTAACTGCTAGGCTCAGAAGAGCCCACACACTCAGCCCTTAACCCCAGTGTGCAGAAAGGGTCAAAACGTGTTTTTCAGCAGAAATAAACATGTTTCTGCAAGTTTGGTCACCCCCATGTAAGTTATGGTGCAGTAACATCACACTTTTCAAAACGTGTTATTCAGCCCGAAATAAACGCGTTTTTTCAGACAACTGAATCCCCATGTAACAGCAAGGCTCAGAAGAGCCCACACACTCAGCCCTTAACCCCAGTGTGCAGAAAGGGTCAAAACGTGTTTTTCAGCAGAAATAAACATGTTTCTGCAAGTTTGGTCAACCCCATGTAAGTTATGGGGCAGTAACAAGACACTTTTCAAAACGTGTTTTTCAGCCCGAAATAAACGCGTTTTTTCAGACTGCAGAATCTCAGTGTAACTGCTAGGCTCAGAAGAGCCCACACACTCAGCTCTTAACCCCAGAGTGCAGAAAGTGTCCAAACGTGTTTTTCAGCAGAAATAAACATGTTTCTGCAAGTTTGGTCAACCCCATGTAAGTTATGGGGCAGTAACATCACACTTTTCAAAACGTGTTTTTCAGCCCGAAATAAACGCGTTTTTTCAGACAACTGAATCTACTTGTAACAGCAAGGCTCAGAAGTGCCCACACACTCAGCCCTTAACCCCAGTGTGCAGAAAGGGTCAAAACGTGTTTTTCAGCAGAAATAAACATGTTTCTGCACGTTTGGTCAACCCCATGTAAGTTATGGGGCAGTAACAAGACACTTTTCAAAACGTGTTTTTCAGCCCGAAATAAACGCGTTTTTTCAGACAGCAGAATCTCAGTGTAACTGCTAGGCTCAGAAGAGCCCACACACTCAGCTCTTAACCCCAGTGTGCAGAAAGTGTCCAAACGTGTTTTTCAGCAGAAATAAACATGTTTCTGCAAGTTTGGTCACCCCCATGTAAGTTATGGGGCAGTAACATCACACTTTTCAAAACGTGTTTTTCAGCCCGAAATAAACGCGTTTTTTCAGACAACTGAATCTACTTGTAACAGCAAGGCTCAGAAGTGCCCACACACTCAGCCCTTAACCCCAGTGTGCAGAAAGGGTCAAAACGTGTTTTTCAGCAGAAATAAACATGTTTCTGCAAGTTTGGTCAACCCCATGTAAGTTATGGGGCAGTAACATCACACTTTTCAAAACGTGTTTTTCAGCCCGAAATAAACGCGTTTTTTCAGGCAACTGAATCTACTTGTAACAGCAAGGCTCAGAAGTGCCCACACACTCAGCCCTTAACCCCAGTGTGCAGAAAGGGTCAAAACGTGTTTTTCAGCAGAAATAAACATGTTTCTGCAAGTTTGGTCAACCCCATGTAAGTTATGGGGCAGTAACATCACACTTTTCAAAACGTGTTTTTCAGCCCGAAATAAACGCGTTTTTTCAGACAGCAGAATCTCAGTGTAACTGCTAGGCTCAGAAGAGCCCACACACTCAGCTCCTAACCCCAGTGTGCAGAAAGTGTCCAAACGTGTTTTTCAGCAGAAATAAACATGTTTCTGCAAGTTTGGTCACCCCCATGTAAGTTATGGGGCAGTAACATCACACTTTTCAAAACGTGTTTTTCAGCCCGAAATAAACGCGTTTTTTCAGGCAACTGAATTTACTTGTAACAGCAAGGCTCAGAAGTGCCCACACACTCAGCCCTTAACCCCAGTGTGCAGAAAGGGTCAAAACGTGTTTTTCAGCAGAAATAAACATGTTTCTGCAAGTTTGGTCAACCCCATGTAAGTTATGGGGCAGTAACATCACACTTTTCAAAACGTGTTTTTCAGCCCGAAATAAACGCGTTTTTTCAGACAACTGAATCTACTTGTAACAGCAAGGCTCAGAAGTGCCCACACACTCAGCCCTTAACCCCAGTGTGCAGAAAGGGTCAAAACGTGTTTTTCAGCAGAAATAAACATGTTTCTGCAAGTTTGGTCAACCCCATGTAAGTTATGGGGCAGTAACAAGACCCTTTTCAAAACGTGTTTTTCAGCCCGAAATAAACGCGTTTTTTCAGACAGCAGAATCTAAGTGTAACTGCTAGGCTCAAAAGAGCCCACACACTCAGCTCTTAACCCCAGTGTGCAGAAAGTGTCCAAACGTGTTTTTCAGCAGAAATAAACATGTTTCTGCAAGTTTGGTCAACCCCATGTAAGTTATGGGGCAGTAACATCACACTTTTCAAAACGTGTTTTTCAGCCCGAAATAAACGCGTTTTTTCAGGCAACTGAATCTACTTGTAACAGCAAGGCTCAGAAGTGCCCACACACTCAGCCCTTAACCCCAGTGTGCAGAAAGGGTCAAAACGTATTTTTCAGCAGAAATAAACATGTTTCTGCAAGTTTGGTCAACCCCATGTAAGTTATGGGGCAGTAACATCACACTTTTCAAAACGTGTTTTTCAGCCCGAAATAAACGCGTTTTTTCAGACAACTGAATCTACTTGTAACAGCAAGGCTCAGAAGTGCCCACACACTCAGCCCTTAACCCCAGTGTGCAGAAAGGGTCAAAACGTGTTTTTCAGCAGAAATAAACATGTTTCTGCAAGTTTGGTCAACCCCATGTAAGTTATGGGGCAGTAACATCACACTTTTCAAAACGTGTTTTTCAGCCCGAAATAAACGCGTTTTTTCAGACAACTGAATCTACTTGTAACAGCAAGGCTCAGAAGTGCCCACACACTCAGCCCTTAACCCCATTGTGCAGAAAGGGTCAAAACGTGTTTTTCAGCAGAAATAAACATGTTTCTGCAAGTTTGGTCAACCCCATGTAAGTTATGGGGCAGTAACATCACACTTTTCAAAACGTGTTTTTCAGCCCGAAATAAACGCGTTTTTTCAGGCAACTGAATCTACTTGTAACAGCAAGGCTCAGAAGTGCCCACACACTCAGCCCTTAACCCCAGTGTGCAGAAAGGGTCCAAACGTGTTTTTCAGCAGAAATAAACATGTTTCTGCAAGTTTGGTCACCCCCATGTAAGTTATGGGGCAGTAACATCACACTTTTCAAAACGTGTTTTTCAGCCCGAAATAAACGCGTTTTTTCAGACAACTGAATCTACTTGTAACAGCAAGGCTCAGAAGTGCCCACACACTCAGCCCTTAACCCCAGTGTGCAGAAAGGGTCAAAACGTGTTTTTCAGCAGAAATAAACATGTTTCTGCAAGTTTGGTCAACCCCATGTAAGTTATGGGGCAGTAACATCACACTTTTCAAAACGTGTTTTTCAGCCCGAAATAAACGCGTTTCTTCAGACAACTGAATCCCCATGTAACAGCAAGGCTCAGAAGAACCCACACACTCAGCCCTTAACCCCAGTGTACAGAAAGTGTCAAAACGTGTTTTTCAGCAGAAATAAACATGTTTCTCCAAGTTTGGTCAACCCCATGTAAGTTATGGGGCAGTAACATCACACTTTTCAAAACGTGTTTTTCAGCCGGAAATAAACACGTTTTTTCAGGCAACTGAATCTACTTGTAACAGCAAGGCTCAGAAGTGCCCACACACTCAGCCCTTAACCCCAGTGTGCAGAAAGGGTCAAAACGTGTTTTTCAGCAGAAATAAACATGTTTCTGCAAGTTTGGTCAACCCCATGTAAGTTATGGGGCAGTAACATCACACTTTTCAAAACGTGTTTTTCAGCCCGAAATGAACGCGTTTTTTCAGACAACTGAATCTACTTGTAACAGCAAGGCTCAGAAGTGCCCACACACTCATCCATTAACCCCAGTGTGCAGAAAGTGTCAAAACGTGTTTTTCAGCAGAAATAAACATGTTTCTGCAAGTTTGGTCAACCCCATGTAAGTTATGGGGCAGTAACATCACACTTTTCAAAACGTGTTTTTCAGCCCGAAATAAACACGTTTTTTCAGGCAACTGAATCTACTTGTAACAGCAAGGCTCAGAAGTGCCCACACACTCAGCCCTTAACCCCAGTGTGCAGAAAGAGTCAAAACGTGTTTTTCAGCAAAAATAAACATGTTTCTGCAAGTTTGGTCAACCCCATGTAAGTTATGGGGCAGTAACATCACACTTTTCAAAACGTGTTTTTCAGCCCGAAATAAACGTGTTTTTTCAGACAACTGAATCTACTTGTAACAGCAAGGCTCAGAAGTGCCCACACACTCAGCCCTTAACCCCAGTGTGCAGAAAGGGTCAAAACGTGTTTTTCAGCAGAAATAAACATGTTTCTGCAAGTTTGGTCAACCCCATGTAAGTTATGGGGCAGTAACAAGACACTTTTCACAACGTGTTTTTCAGCCCGAAATAAACGCGTTTTTTCAGACAGCAGAATCTCAGTGTAACTGCTAGGCTCAGAAGAGCCCACACACTCAGCTCTTAACCCCAGTGTGCAGAAAGTGTCCAAACGTGTTTTTCAGCAGAAATAAACATGTTTCTGCAAGTTTGGTCACCCCCATGTAAGTTATGGGGCAGTAACAAGACACTTTTCAAAACGTGTTTTTCAGCCCGAAATAAACGCGTTTTTTCAGACAACTGAATCTCCTTGTAATAGTAAGGCTCAGAAGAGCCCACACACTCAGCCCTTAACCCCAGTGTACAGAAAGTGTCAAAACGTGTTTTTCAGCAGAAATAAACATGTTTCTGCACGTTTGGTCAACCCCATGTAAGTTATGGGGCAGTAACAAGACACTTTTCAAAACGTGTTTTTCAGCCCGAAATAAACGCGTTTTTTCAGACAGCAGAATCTCAGTGTAACTGCTAGGCTCAGAAGAGCCCACACACTCAGCCCTTAACCCCAGTGTGCAGAAAGTGTCCAAACGTGTTTTTCAGCAGAAATAAACATGTTTCTGCAAGTTTGGTCACCCCCATGTAAGTTATGGGGCAGTAACATCACACTTTTCAAAACGTGTTTTTCAGCCCGAAATAAACGCGTTTTTTCAGACAACTGAATCTACTTGTAACAGCAAGGCTCAGAAGTGCCCACACACTCAGCCCTTAACCCCAGTGTGCAGAAAGGGTCAAAACGTGTTTTTCAGCAGAAATAAACATGTTTCTGCAAGTTTGGTCAACCCCATGTAAGTTATGGGGCAGTAACATCACACTTTTCAAAACGTGTTTTTCAGCCCGAAATAAACGCGTTTTTTCAGACAACTGAATCCCCATGTAACAGCAAGGCTCAGAAGAACCCACACACTCAGCCCTTAACCCCAGTGTACAGAAAGTGTCAAAACGTGTTTTTCAGCCCGAAATAAACGCGTTTTTTCAGACAGCAGAATCTCAGTGTAACTGCTAGGCTCAGAAGAGCCCACACACTCAGCTCTTAACCCCAGTGTGCAGAAAGTGTCCAAACGTGTTTTTCAGCAGAAATAAACATGTTTCTGCAAGTTTGGTCACCCCCATGTAAGTTATGGGGCAGTAACATCACACTTTTCAAAACGTGTTTTTCAGCCCGAAATAAACGCGTTTTTTCAGACAACTGAATCTACTTGTAACAGCAAGGCTCAGAAGTGCCCACACACTCAGCCCTTAACCCCAGTGTGCAGAAAGGGTCAAAACGTGTTTTTCAGCAGAAATAAACATGTTTCTGCAAGTTTGGTCAACCCCATGTAAGTTATGGGGCAGTAACATCACACTTTTCAAAACGTGTTTTTCAGCCCGAAATAAACGCGTTTTTTCAGGCAACTGAATCTACTTGTAACAGCAAGGCTCAGAAGTGCCCACACACTCAGCCCTTAACCCCAGTGTGCAGAAAGGGTCAAAACGTGTTTTTCAGCAGAAATAAACATGTTTCTGCAAGTTTGGTCAACCCCATGTAAGTTATGGGGCAGTAACATCACACTTTTCAAAACGTGTTTTTCAGCCCGAAATAAACGCGTTTTTTCAGACAGCAGAATCTCAGTGTAACTGCTAGGCTCAGAAGAGCCCACACACTCAGCTCTTAACCCCAGTGTGCAGAAAGTGTCCAAACGTGTTTTTCAGCAGAAATAAACATGTTTCTGCAAGTTTGGTCACCCCCATGTAAGTTATGGGGCAGTAACATCACACTTTTCAAAACGTGTTTTTCAGCCCGAAATAAACGCGTTTTTTCAGACAACTGAATCTACTTGTAACAGCAAGGCTCAGAAGTGCCCACACACTCAGCCCTTAACCCCAGTGTGCAGAAAGGGGCAAAACGTGTTTTTCAGCAGAAATAAACATGTTTCTGCAAGTTTGGTCAACCCCATGTAAGTTATGGGGCAGTAACATCACACTTTTCAAAACGTGTTTTTCAGCCCGAAATAAACGCGTTTTTTCAGGCAACTGAATCTACTTGTAACAGCAAGGCTCAGAAGTGCCCACACACTCAGCCCTTAACCCCATTGTGCAGAAAGGGTCAAAACGTGTTTTTCAGCAGAAATAAACATGTTTCTGCAAGTTTGGTCACCCCCATGTAAGTTATGGGGCAGTAACAAGACACTTTTCAAAACGTGTTTTTCAGCCCGAAATAAACGCGTTTTTTCAGACAGCAGAATCTCAGTGTAACTGCTAGGCTCAGAAGAGCCCACACACTCAGCTCTTAACCCCAGTGTGCAGAAAGTGTCCAAACGTGTTTTTCAGCAGAAATAAACATGTTTCTGCAAGTTTGGTCACCCCCATGTAAGTTATGGGGCAGTAACAAGACACTTTTCAAAACGTGTTTTTCAGCCCGAAATAAACGCGTTTTTTCAGACAACTGAATCTCCTTGTAATAGTAAGGCTCAGAAGAGCCCACACACTCAGCCCTTAACCCCAGTGTAAAGAAAGTGTCAAAACATGTTTTTCAGCAGAAATAAACATGTTTCTGCAAGTTTGGTCAACCCCATGTAAGTTATGGGGCAGTAACATCACACTTTTCAAAACGTGTTTTTCAGCCCGAAATAAACGCGTTTTTTCAGACAACTGAATCTACTTGTAACAGCAAGGCTCAGAAGTGCCCACACACTCAGCCCTTAACCCCAGTGTGCAGAAAGGGTCAAAACGTGTTTTTCAGCAGAAATAAACATGTTTCTGCACGTTTGGTCAACCCCATGTAAGTTATGGGGCAGTAACAAGACACTTTTCAAAACGTGTTTTTCAGCCCGAAATAAACGCGTTTTTTCAGACAACTGAATCTACTTGTAACAGCAAGGCTCAGAAGTGCCCACACACTCAGCCCTTAACCCCAGTGTGCAGAAAGTGTCCAAACGTGTTTTTCAGCAGAAATAAACATGTTTCTGCAAGTTTGGTCACCCCCATGTAAGTTATGGGGCAGTAACATCACACTTTTCAAAACGTGTTTTTCAGCCCGAAATAAACGCGTTTTTTCAGACAACTGAATCTACTTGTAACAGCAAGGCTCAGAAGTGCCCACACACTCAGCCCTTAACCCCAGTGTGCAGAAAGGGTCAAAACGTGTTTTTCAGCAGAAATAAACATGTTTCTGCAAGTTTGGTCAACCCCATGTAAGTTATGGGGCAGTAACATCACACTTTTCAAAACGTGTTTTTCAGCCCGAAATAAACGCGTTTTTTCAGGCAACTGAATCTACTTGTAACAGCAAGGCTCAGAAGTGCCCACACACTCAGCCCCTAACCCCAGTGTGCAGAAAGGGTCAAAACGTGTTTTTCAGCAGAAATAAACATGTTTCTGCAAGTTTGGTCAACCCCATGTAAGTTATGGGGCAGTAACATCACACTTTTCAAAACGTGTTTTTCAGCCCGAAATAAACGCGTTTTTTCAGACAGCAGAATCTCAGTGTAACTGCTAGGCTCAGAAGAGCCCACACACTCAGCTCTTAACCCCAGTGTGCAGAAAGTGTCCAAACGTGTTTTTCAGCAGAAATAAACATGTTTCTGCAAGTTTGGTCACCCCCATGTAAGTTATGGGGCAGTAACATCACACTTTTCAAAACGTGTTTTTCAGCCCGAAATAAACGCGTTTTTTCAGACAACTGAATCTACTTGTAACAGCAAGGCTCAGAAGTGCCCACACACTCAGCCCTTAACCCCAGTGTGCAGAAAGGGGCAAAACGTGTTTTTCAGCAGAAATAAACATGTTTCTGCAAGTTTGGTCAACCCCATGTAAGTTATGGGGCAGTAACATCACACTTTTCAAAACGTGTTTTTCAGCCCGAAATAAACGCGTTTTTTCAGGCAACTGAATCTACTTGTAACAGCAAGGCTCAGAAGTGCCCACACACTCAGCCCTTAACCCCATTGTGCAGAAAGGGTCAAAACGTGTTTTTCAGCAGAAATAAACATGTTTCTGCAAGTTTGGTCACCCCCATGTAAGTTATGGGGCAGTAACAAGACACTTTTCAAAACGTGTTTTTCAGCCCGAAATAAACGCGTTTTTTCAGACAGCAGAATCTCAGTGTAACTGCTAGGCTCAGAAGAGCCCACACACTCAGCTCTTAACCCCAGTGTGCAGAAAGTGTCCAAACGTGTTTTTCAGCAGAAATAAACATGTTTCTGCAAGTTTGGTCACCCCCATGTAAGTTATGGGGCAGTAACAAGACACTTTTCAAAACGTGTTTTTCAGCCCGAAATAAACGCGTTTTTTCAGACAACTGAATCTCCTTGTAATAGTAAGGCTCAGAAGAGCCCACACACTCAGCCCTTAACCCCAGTGTACAGAAAGTGTCAAAACGTGTTTTTCAGCAGAAATAAACATGTTTCTGCAAGTTTGGTCAACCCCATGTAAGTTATGGGGCAGTAACATCACACTTTTCAAAACGTGTTTTTCAGCCCGAAATAAACGCGTTTTTTCAGACAACTGAATCTACTTGTAACAGCAAGGCTCAGAAGTGCCCACACACTCAGCCCTTAACCCCAGTGTGCAGAAAGGGTCAAAACGTGTTTTTCAGCAGAAATAAACATGTTTCTGCACGTTTGGTCAACCCCATGTAAGTTATGGGGCAGTAACAAGACACTTTTCAAAACGTGTTTTTCAGCCCGAAATAAACGCGTTTTTTCAGACAACTGAATCTACTTGTAACAGCAAGGCTCAGAAGTGCCCACACACTCAGCCCTTAACCCCAGTGTGCAGAAAGTGTCCAAACGTGTTTTTCAGCAGAAATAAACATGTTTCTGCAAGTTTGGTCACCCCCATGTAAGTTATGGGGCAGTAACATCACACTTTTCAAAACGTGTTTTTCAGCCCGAAATAAACGCGTTTTTTCAGACAACTGAATCTACTTGTAACAGCAAGGCTCAGAAGTGCCCACACACTCAGCCCTTAACCCCAGTGTGCAGAAAGGGTCAAAACGTGTTTTTCAGCAGAAATAAACATGTTTCTGCAAGTTTGGTCAACCCCATGTAAGTTATGGGGCAGTAACATCACACTTTTCAAAACGTGTTTTTCAGCCCGAAATAAACGCGTTTTTTCAGACAACTGAATCCCCATGTAACAGCAAGGCTCAGAAGAACCCACACACTCAGCCCTTAACCCCAGTGTACAGAAAGTGTCAAAACGTGTTTTTCAGCAGAAATAAACATGTTTCTGCAAGTTTGGTCAACCCCATGTAAGTTATGGAGCAGTAACATCACACTTTTCAAAACGTGTTTTTCAGCCGGAAATAAACACGTTTTTTCAGGCAACTGAATCTACTTGTAACAGCAAGGCTCAGAAGTGCCCACACACTCAGCCCTTAACCCCAGTGTGCAGAAAGGGTCAAAACGTGTTTTTCAGCAGAAATAAACGTTTCTGCAAGTTTGGTCAACCCCATGTAAGTTATGGGGCAGTAACATCACACTTTTCAAAACGTGTTTTTCAGCCCGAAATGAACGCGTTTTTTCAGACAACTGAATCTACTTGTAACAGCAAGGCTCAGAAGTGCCCACACACTCATCCATTAACCCCAGTGTGCAGAAAGTGTCAAAACGTGTTTTTCAGCAGAAATAAACATGTTTCTGCAAGTTTGGTCAACCCCATGTAAGTTATGGGGCAGTAACATCACACTTTTCAAAACGTGTTTTTCAGCCCGAAATAAACACGTTTTTTCAGGCAACTGAATCTACTTGTAACAGCAAGGCTCAGAAGTGCCCACACACTCAGCCCTTAACCCCAGTGTGCAGAAAGAGTCAAAACGTGTTTTTCAGCAAAAATAAACATGTTTCTGCAAGTTTGGTCAACCCCATGTAAGTTATGGGGCAGTAACATCACACTTTTCAAAACGTGTTTTTCAGCCCGAAATAAACGCGTTTTTTCAGACAACTGAATCTACTTGTAACAGCAAGGCTCAGAAGTGCCCACACACTCAGCCCTTAACCCCAGTGTGCAGAAAGGGTCAAAACGTGTTTTTCAGCAGAAATAAACATGTTTCTGCAAGTTTGGTCAACCCCATGTAAGTTATGGGGCAGTAACATCACACTTTTCAAAACGTGTTTTTCAGCCCGAAATAAACGCGTTTTTTCAGACAACTGAATCCCCATGTAACAGCAAGGCTCAGAAGAGCCCACACACTCAGCTCTTAACCCCAGTGTGCAGAAAGTGTCCAAACGTGTTTTTCAGCAGAAATAAACATGTTTCTGCAAGTTTGGTCAACCCCATGTAAGTTATGGAGCAGTAACATCACACTTTTCAAAACGTGTTTTTCAGCCGGAAATAAACACGTTTTTTCAGGCAACTGAATCTACTTGTAACAGCAAGGCTCAGAAGTGCCCACACACTCAGCCCTTAACCCCAGTGTGCAGAAAGGGTCAAAACGTGTTTTTCAGCAGAAATAAACATGTTTCTGCAAGTTTGGTCAACCCCATGTAAGTTATGGGGCAGTAACATCACACTTTTCAAAACGTGTTTTTCAGCCCGAAATGAACGCGTTTTTTCAGACAACTGAATCAACTTGTAACAGCAAGGCTCAGAAGTGCCCACACACTCATCCATTAACCCCAGTGTGCAGAAAGTGTTAAAACGTGTTTTTCAGCAGAAATAAACATGTTTCTGCAAGTTTGGTCAACCCCATGTAAGTTATGGGGCAGTAACATCACACTTTTCAAAACGTGTTTTTCAGCCCGAAATAAACACGTTTTTTCAGGCAACTGAATCTACTTGTAACAGCAAGGCTCAGAAGTGCCCACACACTCAGCCCTTAACCCCAGTGTGCAGAAAGAGTCAAAACGTGTTTTTCAGCAAAAATAAACATGTTTCTGCAAGTTTGGTCAACCCCATGTAAGTTATGGGGCAGTAACATCACACTTTTCAAAACGTGTTTTTCAGCCCGAAATAAACGCGTTTTTTCAGACAACTGAATCTACTTGTAACAGCAAGGCTCAGAAGTGCCCACACACTCAGCCCTTAACCCCAGTGTGCAGAAAGGGTCAAAACGTGTTTTTCAGCAGAAATAAACATGTTTCTGCAAGTTTGGTCAACCCCATGTAAGTTATGGGGCAGTAACAAGACACTTTTCAAAACGTGTTTTTCAGCCCGAAATAAACGCGTTTTTTCAGACAGCAGAATCTCAGTGTAACTGCTAGGCTCAGAAGAGCCCCCACACTCAGCTCTTAACCCCAGTGTGCAGAAAGTGTCCAAACGTGTTTTTCAACAGAAATAAACATGTTTCTGGAAGTTTGGTCACCCCCATGTAAGTTATGGGGCAGTAACAAGACACTTTTCAAAACGTGTTTTTCAGCCCGAAATAAACGCGTTTTTTCAGACAACTGAATCTCCTTGTAATAGTAAGGCTCAGAATAGCCCACACACTCAGCCCTTAACCCCAGTGTACAGAAAGTGTCAAAACGTGTTTTTCAGCAGAAATAAACATGTTTCTGCAAGTTTGGTCAACCCCATGTAAGTTATGGGGCAGTAACATCACACTTTTCAAAACGTGTTTTTCAGCCCGAAATAAACGCGTTTTTTCAGACAACTGAATCTACTTGTAACAGCAAGGCTCAGAAGTGCCCACACACTCAGCCCTTAACCCCAGTGTGCAGAAAGGGTCAAAACGTGTTTTTCAGCAGAAATAAACATGTTTCTGCACGTTTGGTCAACCCCATGTAAGTTATGGGGCAGTAACAAGACACTTTTCAAAACGTGTTTTTCAGCCCGAAATAAACGCGTTTTTTCAGACAACTGAATCTACTTGTAACAGCAAGGCTCAGAAGTGCCCACACACTCAGCCCTTAACCCCAGTGTGCAGAAAGTGTCCAAACGTGTTTTTCAGCAGAAATAAACATGTTTCTGCAAGTTTGGTCACCCCCATGTAAGTTATGGGGCAGTAACATCACACTTTTCAAAACGTGTTTTTCAGCCCGAAATAAACGCGTTTTTTCAGACAACTGAATCTACTTGTAACAGCAAGGCTCAGAAGTGCCCACACACTCAGCCCTTAACCCCAGTGTGCAGAAAGGGTCAAAACGTGTTTTTCAGCAGAAATAAACATGTTTCTGCAAGTTTGGTCAACCCCATGTAAGTTATGGGGCAGTAACATCACACTTTTCAAAACGTGTTTTTCAGCCCGAAATAAACGCGTTTTTTCAGACAACTGAATCCCCATGTAACAGCAAGGCTCAGAAGAGCCCACACACTCAGCTCTTAACCCCAGTGTGCAGAAAGTGTCCAAACGTGTTTTTCAGCAGAAATAAACATGTTTCTGCAAGTTTGGTCAACCCCATGTAAGTTATGGAGCAGTAACATCACACTTTTCAAAACGTGTTTTTCAGCCGGAAATAAACACGTTTTTTCAGGCAACTGAATCTACTTGTAACAGCAAGGCTCAGAAGTGCCCACACACTCAGCCCTTAACCCCAGTGTGCAGAAAGGGTCAAAACGTGTTTTTCAGCAGAAATAAACATGTTTCTGCAAGTTTGGTCAACCCCATGTAAGTTATGGGGCAGTAACATCACACTTTTCAAAACGTGTTTTTCAGCCCGAAATGAACGCGTTTTTTCAGACAACTGAATCTACTTGTAACAGCAAGGCTCAGAAGTGCCCACACACTCATCCATTAACCCCAGTGTGCAGAAAGTGTCAAAACGTGTTTTTCAGCAGAAATAAACATGTTTCTGCAAGTTTGGTCAACCCCATGTAAGTTATGGGGCAGTAACATCACACTTTTCAAAACGTGTTTTTCAGCCCGAAATAAACACGTTTTTTCAGGCAACTGAATCTACTTGTAACAGCAAGGCTCAGAAGTGCCCACACACTCAGCCCTTAACCCCAGTGTGCAGAAAGAGTCAAAACGTGTTTTTCAGCAAAAATAAACATGTTTCTGCAAGTTTGGTCAACCCCATGTAAGTTATGGGGCAGTAACATCACACTTTTCAAAACGTGTTTTTCAGCCCGAAATAAACGCGTTTTTTCAGACAACTGAATCTACTTGTAACAGCAAGGCTCAGAAGTGCCCACACACTCAGCCCTTAACCCCAGTGTGCAGAAAGGGTCAAAACGTGTTTTTCAGCAGAAATAAACATGTTTCTGCAAGTTTGGTCAACCCCATGTAAGTTATGGGGCAGTAACAAGACACTTTTCAAAACGTGTTTTTCAGCCCGAAATAAACGCGTTTTTTCAGACAGCAGAATCTCAGTGTAACTGCTAGGCTCAGAAGAGCCCCCACACTCAGCTCTTAACCCCAGTGTGCAGAAAGTGTCCAAACGTGTTTTTCAGCAGAAATAAACATGTTTCTGGAAGTTTGGTCACCCCCATGTAAGTTATGGGGCAGTAACAAGACACTTTTCAAAACGTGTTTTTCAGCCCGAAATAAACGCGTTTTTTCAGACAACTGAATCTCCTTGTAATAGTAAGGCTCAGAATAGCCCACACACTCAGCCCTTAACCCCAGTGTACAGAAAGTGTCAAAACGTGTTTTTCAGCAGAAATAAACATGTTTCTGCAAGTTTGGTCAACCCCATGTAAGTTATGGGGCAGTAACATCACACTTTTCAAAACGTGTTTTTCAGCCCGAAATAAACGCGTTTTTTCAGACAACTGAATCTACTTGTAACAGCAAGGCTCAGAAGTGCCCACACACTCAGCCCTTAACCCCAGTGTGCAGAAAGGGTCAAAACGTGTTTTTCAGCAGAAATAAACATGTTTCTGCACGTTTGGTCAACCCCATGTAAGTTATGGGGCAGTAACAAGACACTTTTCAAAACGTGTTTTTCAGCCCGAAATAAACGCGTTTTTTCAGACAACTGAATCTACTTGTAACAGCAAGGCTCAGAAGTGCCCACACACTCAGCCCTTAACCCCAGTGTGCAGAAAGTGTCCAAACGTGTTTTTCAGCAGAAATAAACATGTTTCTGCAAGTTTGGTCACCCCCATGTAAGTTATGGGGCAGTAACATCACACTTTTCAAAACGTGTTTTTCAGCCCGAAATAAACGCGTTTTTTCAGACAACTGAATCTACTTGTAACAGCAAGGCTCAGAAGTGCCCACACACTCAGCCCTTAACCCCAGTGTGCAGAAAGGGTCAAAACGTGTTTTTCAGCAGAAATAAACATGTTTCTGCAAGTTTGGTCAACCCCATGTAAGTTATGGGGCAGTAACATCACACTTTTCAAAACGTGTTTTTCAGCCCGAAATAAACGCGTTTTTTCAGACAACTGAATCCCCATGTAACAGCAAGGCTCAGAAGAACCCACACACTCAGCCCTTAACCCCAGTGTACAGAAAGTGTCAAAACGTGTTTTTCAGCAGAAATAAACATGTTTCTGCAAGTTTGGTAAACCCCATGTAAGTTATGGAGCAGTAACATCACACTTTTCAAAACGTGTTTTTCAGCCGGAAATAAACAAGTTTTTTCAGGCAACTGAATCTACTTGTAACAGCAAGGCTCAGAAGTGCCCACACACTCAGCCCTTAACCCCAGTGTGCAGAAAGGGTCAAAACGTGTTTTTCAGCAGAAATAAACATGTTTCTGCAAGTTTGGTCAACCCCATGTAAGTTATGGGGCAGTAACATCACACTTTTCAAAACGTGTTTTTCAGCCCGAAATAAACACGTTTTTTCAGGCAACTGAATCTACTTGTAATAGCAAGGCTCAGAAGTGCCCACACACTCAGCCCTTAACCCCAGTGTGCAGAAAGAGTCAAAACGTGTTTTTCAGCAAAAATAAACATGTTTCTGCAAGTTTGGTCAACCCCATGTAAGTTATGGGGCAGTAACATCACACTTTTCAAAACGTGTTTTTCAGCCCGAAATAAACGCGTTTTTTCAGACAACTGAATCTACTTGTAACAGCAAGGCTCAGAAGTGCCCACACACTCAGCCCTTAACCCCAGTGTGCAGAAAGGGTCAAAACGTGTTTTTCAGCAGAAATAAACATGTTTCTGCAAGTTTGGTCAACCCCATGTAAGTTATGGGGCAGTAACAAGACACTTTTCAAAACGTGTTTTTCAGCCCGAAATAAACGCGTTTTTTCAGACAGCAGAATCTCAGTGTAACTGCTAGGCTCAGAAGAGCCCACACACTCAGCTCTTAACCCCAGTGTGCAGAAAGTGTCCAAACGTGTTTTTCAGCAGAAATAAACATGTTTCTGCAAGTTTGGTCACCCCCATGTAAGTTATGGGGCAGTAACAAGACACTTTTCAAAACGTGTTTTTCAGCCCGAAATAAACGCGTTTTTTCAGACAACTGAATCTCCTTGTAATAGTAAGGCTCAGAAGAGCCCACACACTCAGCCCTTAACCCCAGTGTACAGAAAGTGTCAAAACGTGTTTTTCAGCAGAAATAAACATGTTTCTGCAAGTTTGGTCAACCCCATGTAAGTTATGGGGCAGTAACATCACACTTTTCAAAACGTGTTTTTCAGCCCGAAATAAACGCGTTTTTTCAGACAACTGAATCTACTTGTAACAGCAAGGCTCAGAAGTGCCCACACACTCAGCCCTTAACCCCAGTGTGCAGAAAGGGTCAAAACGTGTTTTTCAGCAGAAATAAACATGTTTCTGCAAGTTTGGTCAACCCCATGTAAGTTATGGGGCAGTAACATCACACTTTTCAAAACGTGTTTTTCAGCCCGAAATAAACGCGTTTTTTCAGACAACTGAATCCCCATGTAACAGCAAGGCTCAGAAGAACCCACACACTCAGCCCTTAACCCCAGTGTACAGAAAGTGTCAAAACGTGTTTTTCAGCCCGAAATAAACGCGTTTTTTCAGACAGCAGAATCTCAGTGTAACTGCTAGGCTCAGAAGAGCCCACACACTCAGCTCTTAACCCCAGAGTGCAGAAAGTGTCCAAACGTGTTTTTCAGCAGAAATAAACATGTTTCTGCAAGTTTGGTCAACCCCATGTAAGTTATGGAGCAGTAACATCACACTTTTCAAAACGTGTTTTTCAGCCGGAAATAAACACGTTTTTTCAGGCAACTGAATCTACTTGTAACAGCAAGGCTCAGAAGTGCCCACACACTCAGCCCTTAACCCCAGTGTGCAGAAAGGGTCAAAACGTGTTTTTCAGCAGAAATAAACATGTTTCTGCAAGTTTGGTCAACCCCATGTAAGTTATGGGGCAGTAACATCACACTTTTCAAAACGTGTTTTTCAGCCCGAAATGAACGCGTTTTTTCAGACAACTGAATCTACTTGTAACAGCAAGGCTCAGAAGTGCCCACACACTCATCCATTAACCCCAGTGTGCAGAAAGTGTCAAAACGTGTTTTTCAGCAGAAATAAACATGTTTCTGCAAGTTTGGTCAACCCCATGTAAGTTATGGGGCAGTAACATCACACTTTTCAAAACGTGTTTTTCAGCCCGAAATAAACACGTTTTTTCAGGCAACTGAATCTACTTGTAACAGCAAGGCTCAGAAGTGCCCACACACTCAGCCCTTAACCCCAGTGTGCAGAAAGAGTCAAAACGTGTTTTTCAGCAAAAATAAACATGTTTCTGCAAGTTTGGTCAACCCCATGTAAGTTATGGGGCAGTAACATCACACTTTTCAAAACGTGTTTTTCAGCCCGAAATAAACGCGTTTTTTCAGACAGCAGAATCTCAGTGTAACTGCTAGGCTCAGAAGAGCCCACACACTCAGCTCTTAACCCCAGTGTGCAGAAAGTGTCCAAACGTGTTTTTCAGCAGAAATAAACATGTTTCTGCAAGTTTGGTCACCCCCATGTAAGTTATGGGGCAGTAACAAGACACTTTTCAAAACGTGTTTTTCAGCCCGAAATAAACGCGTTTTTTCAGACAACTGAATCTCCTTGTAATAGTAAGGCTCAGAAGAGCCCACACACTCAGCCCTTAACCCCAGTGTACAGAAAGTGTCAAAACGTGTTTTTCAGCAGAAATAAACATGTTTCTGCAAGTTTGGTCAACCCCATGTAAGTTATGGGGCAGTAACATCACACTTTTCAAAACGTGTTTTTCAGCCCGAAATAAACGCGTTTTTTCAGACAACTGAATCTACTTGTAACAGCAAGGCTCAGAAGTGCCCACACACTCAGCCCTTAACCCCAGTGTGCAGAAAGGGTCAAAACGTGTTTTTCAGCAGAAATAAACATGTTTCTGCAAGTTTGGTCAACCCCATGTAAGTTATGGGGCAGTAACATCACACTTTTCAAAACGTGTTTTTCAGCCCGAAATAAACGCGTTTTTTCAGACAACTGAATCCCCATGTAACAGCAAGGCTCAGAAGAACCCACACACTCAGCCATTAACCCCAGTGTACAGAAAGTGTCAAAACGTGTTTTTCAGCCCGAAATAAACGCCTTTTTTCAGACAGCAGAATCTCAGTGTAACTGCTAGGCTCAGAAGAGCCCACACACTCAGCTCTTAACCCCAGAGTGCAGAAAGTGTCCAAACGTGTTTTTCAGCAGAAATAAACATGTTTCTGCAAGTTTGGTCAACCCCATGTAAGTTATGGGGCAGTAACATCACACTTTTCAAAACGTGTTTTTCAGCCCGAAATAAACGCGTTTTTTCAGACAACTGAATCTACTTGTAACAGCAAGGCTCAGAAGTGCCCACACACTCAGCCCTTAACCCCAGTGTGCAGAAAGGGTCAAAACGTGTTTTTCAGCAGAAATAAACATGTTTCTGCACGTTTGGTCAACCCCATGTAAGTTATGGGGCAGTAACAAGACACTTTTCAAAACGTGTTTTTCAGCCCGAAATAAACGCGTTTTTTCAGACAGCAGAATCTCAGTGTAACTGCTAGGCTCAGAAGAGCCCACACACTCAGCTCTTAACCCCAGTGTGCAGAAAGTGTCCAAACGTGTTTTTCAGCAGAAATAAACATGTTTCTGCAAGTTTGGTCACCCCCATGTAAGTTATGGGGCAGTAACATCACACTTTTCAAAACGTGTTTTTCAGCCCGAAATAAACGCGTTTTTTCAGACAACTGAATCTACTTGTAACAGCAAGGCTCAGAAGTGCCCACACACTCAGCCCTTAACCCCAGTGTGCAGAAAGGGTCAAAACGTGTTTTTCAGCAGAAATAAACATGTTTCTGCAAGTTTGGTCAACCCCATGTAAGTTATGGGGCAGTAACATCACACTTTTCAAAACGTGTTTTTCAGCCCGAAATAAACGCGTTTTTTCAGGCAACTGAATCTACTTGTAACAGCAAGGCTCAGAAGTGCCCACACACTCAGCCCTTAACCCCAGTGTGCAGAAAGTGTCCAAACGTGTTTTTCAGCAGAAATAAACATGTTTCTGCAAGTTTGGTCACCCCCATGTAAGTTATGGGGCAGTAACATCACACTTTTCAAAACGTGTTTTTCAGCCCGAAATAAACGCGTTTTTTCAGACAACTGAATCTACTTGTAACAGCAAGGCTCAGAAGTGCCCACACACTCAGCCCTTAACCCCAGTGTGCAGAAAGGGTCAAAACGTGTTTTTCAGCAGAAATAAACATGTTTCTGCAAGTTTGGTCAACCCCATGTAAGTTATGGGGCAGTAACATCACACTTTTCAAAACGTGTTTTTCAGCCCGAAATAAACGCGTTTTTTCAGACAACTGAATCCCCATGTAACAGCAAGGCTCAGAAGAACCCACACACTCAGCCCTTAACCCCAGTGTACAGAAAGTGTCAAAACGTGTTTTTCAGCAGAAATAAACATGTTTCTGCAAGTTTGGTCAACCCCATGTAAGTTATGGAGCAGTAACATCACACTTTTCAAAACGTGTTTTTCAGCCCGAAATAAACGCGTTTTTTCAGACAACTGAATCCCCATGTAACAGCAAGGCTCAGAAGAACCCACACACTCAGCCCTTAACCCCAGTGTGCAGAAAGGGTCAAAACGTGTTTTTCAGCAGAAATAAACATGTTTCTGCAAGTTTGGTCAACCCCATGTAAGTTATGGGGCAGTAACATCACACTTTTCAAAACGTGTTTTTCAGCCCGAAATAAACGCGTTTTTTCAGACAACTGAATCTACTTGTAACAGCAAGGCTCAGAAGTGCCCACACACTCAGCCCTTAACCCCAGTGTGCAGAAAGGGTCAAAACGTGTTTTTCAGCAGAAATAAACATGTTTCTGCAAGTTTGGTCAACCCCATGTAAGTTATGGGGCAGTAACATCACACTTTTCAAAACGTGTTTTTCAGCCCGAAATAAACGCGTTTTTTCAGGCAACTGAATCTACTTGTAACAGCAAGGCTCAGAAGTGCCCACACACTCAGCCCTTAACCCCAGTGTGCAGAAAGGGTCAAAACGTGTTTTTCAGCAGAAATAAACATGTTTCTGCAAGTTTGGTCAACCCCATGTAAGTTATGGGGCAGTAACATCACACTTTTCAAAACGTGTTTTTCAGCCCGAAATAAACGCGTTTCTTCAGACAACTGAATCCCCATGTAACAGCAAGGCTCAGAAGAACCCACACACTCAGCCCTTAACCCCAGTGTACAGAAAGTGTCAAAACGTGTTTTTCAGCAGAAATAAACATGTTTCTCCAAGTTTGGTCAACCCCATGTAAGTTATGGGGCAGTAACATCACACTTTTCAAAACGTGTTTTTCAGCCGGAAATAAACACGTTTTTTCAGGCAACTGAATCTACTTGTAACAGCAAGGCTCAGAAGTGCCCACACACTCAGCCCTTAACCCCAGTGTGCAGAAAGGGTCAAAACGTGTTTTTCAGCAGAAATAAACATGTTTCTGCAAGTTTGGTCAACCCCATGTAAGTTATGGGGCAGTAACATCACACTTTTCAAAACGTGTTTTTCAGCCCGAAATGAACGCGTTTTTTCAGACAACTGAATCTACTTGTAACAGCAAGGCTCAGAAGTGCCCACACACTCATCCATTAACCCCAGTGTGCAGAAAGTGTCAAAACGTGTTTTTCAGCAGAAATAAACATGTTTCTGCAAGTTTGGTCAACCCCATGTAAGTTATGGGGCAGTAACATCACACTTTTCAAAACGTGTTTTTCAGCCCGAAATAAACACGTTTTTTCAGGCAACTGAATCTACTTGTAACAGCAAGGCTCAGAAGTGCCCACACACTCATCCATTAACCCCAGTGTGCAGAAAGTGTCAAAACGTGTTTTTCAGCAGAAATAAACATGTTTCTGCAAGTTTGGTCAACCCCATGTAAGTTATGGGGCAGTAACATCACACTTTTCAAAACGTGTTTTTCAGCCCGAAATAAACACGTTTTTTCAGGCAACTGAATCTACTTGTAACAGCAAGGCTCAGAAGTGCCCACACACTCAGCCCTTAACCCCAGTGTGCAGAAAGAGTCAAAACGTGTTTTTCAGCAAAAATAAACATGTTTCTGCAAGTTTGGTCAACCCCATGTAAGTTATGGGGCAGTAACATCACACTTTTCAAAACGTGTTTTTCAGCCCGAAATAAACGCGTTTTTTCAGACAACTGAATCTACTTGTAACAGCAAGGCTCAGAAGTGCCCACACACTCAGCCCTTAACCCCAGTGTGCAGAAAGGGTCAAAACGTGTTTTTCAGCAGAAATAAACATGTTTCTGCAAGTTTGGTCAACCCCATGTAAGTTATGGGGCAGTAACAAGACACTTTTCAAAACGTGTTTTTCAGCCCGAAATAAACGCGTTTTTTCAGACAGCAGAATCTCAGTGTAACTGCTAGGCTCAGAAGAGCCCACACACTCAGCTCTTAACCCCAGTGTGCAGAAAGTGTCCAAACGTGTTTTTCAGCAGAAATAAACATGTTTCTGCAAGTTTGGTCACCCCCATGTAAGTTATGGGGCAGTAACATCACACTTTTCAAAACGTGTTTTTCAGCCCGAAATAAACGCGTTTTTTCAGACAACTGAATCTACTTGTAACAGCAAGGCTCAGAAGTGCCCACACACTCAGCCCTTAACCCCAGTGTACAGAAAGTGTCAAAACGTGTTTTTCAGCAGAAATAAACATGTTTCTGCAAGTTTGGTCAACCCCATGTAAGTTATGGGGCAGTAACATCACACTTTTCAAAACGTGTTTTTCAGCCCGAAATAAACGCGTTTTTTCAGACAACTGAATCTACTTGTAACAGCAAGGCTCAGAAGTGCCCACACACTCAGCCCTTAACCCCAGTGTGCAGAAAGGGTCAAAACGTGTTTTTCAGCAGAAATAAACATGTTTCTGCAAGTTTGGTCAACCCCATGTAAGTTATGGGGCAGTAACATCACACTTTTCAAAACGTGTTTTTCAGCCCGAAATAAACGCGTTTTTTCAGACAACTGAATCCCCATGTAACAGCAAGGCTCAGAAGAACCCACACACTCAGCCCTTAACCCCAGTGTACAGAAAGTGTCAAAACGTGTTTTTCAGCCCGAAATAAACGCGTTTTTTCAGACAGCAGAATCTCAGTGTAACTGCTAGGCTCAGAAGAGCCCACACACTCAGCTCTTAACCCCAGAGTGCAGAAAGTGTCCAAACGTGTTTTTCAGCAGAAATAAACATGTTTCTGCAAGTTTGGTCAACCCCATGTAAGTTATGGGGCAGTAACATCACACTTTTCAAAACGTGTTTTTCAGCCCGAAATAAACGCGTTTTTTCAGACAACTGAATCTACTTGTAACAGCAAGGCTCAGAAGTGCCCACACACTCAGCCCTTAACCCCAGTGTGCAGAAAGGGTCAAAACGTGTTTTTCAGCAGAAATAAACATGTTTCTGCACGTTTGGTCAACCCCATGTAAGTTATGGGGCAGTAACAAGACACTTTTCAAAACGTGTTTTTCAGCCCGAAATAAACGCGTTTTTTCAGACAGCAGAATCTCAGTGTAACTGCTAGGCTCAGAAGAGCCCACACACTCAGCTCTTAACCCCAGTGTGCAGAAAGTGTCCAAACCTGTTTTTCAGCAGAAATAAACATGTTTCTGCAAGTTTGGTCACCCCCATGTAAGTTATGGGGCAGTAACATCACACTTTTCAAAACGTGTTTTTCAGCCCGAAATAAACGCGTTTTTTCAGACAACTGAATCTACTTGTAACAGCAAGGCTCAGAAGTGCCCACACACTCAGCCCTTAACCCCAGTGTGCAGAAAGGGTCAAAACGTGTTTTTCAGCAGAAATAAACATGTTTCTGCAAGTTTGGTCAACCCCATGTAAGTTATGGGGCAGTAACATCACACTTTTCAAAACGTGTTTTTCAGCCCGAAATAAACGCGTTTTTTCAGACAACTGAATCCCCATGTAACAGCAAGGCTCAGAAGAACCCACACACTCAGCCCTTAACCCCAGTGTGCAGAAAGGGTCAAAACGTGTTTTTCAGCAGAAATAAACATGTTTCTGCAAGTTTGGTCAACCCCATGTAAGTTATGGGGCAGTAACATCACACTTTTCAAAACGTGTTTTTCAGCCCGAAATAAACGCGTTTTTTCAGACAACTGAATCTACTTGTAACAGCAAGGCTCAGAAGTGCCCACACACTCAGCCCTTAACCCCAGTGTGCAGAAAGGGTCAAAACGTGTTTTTCAGCAGAAATAAACGTTTCTGCAAGTTTGGTCAACCCCATGTAAGTTATGGGGCAGTAACATCACACTTTTCAAAACGTGTTTTTCAGCCCGAAATAAACGCGTTTTTTCAGGCAACTGAATCTACTTGTAACAGCAAGGCTCAGAAGTGCCCACACACTCAGCCCTTAACCCCAGTGTGCAGAAAGGGTCAAAACGTGTTTTTCAGCAGAAATAAACATGTTTCTGCAAGTTTGGTCAACCCCATGTAAGTTATGGGGCAGTAACATCACACTTTTCAAAACGTGTTTTTCAGCCCGAAATAAACGCGTTTTTTCAGACAACTGAATCTACTTGTAACAGCAAGGCTCAGAAGTGCCCACATACTCAGCCCTTAACCCCAGTGTGCAGAAAGGGTCAAAACGTGTTTTTCAGCAGAAATAAACATGTTTCTGCAAGTTTGGTCAACCCCATGTAAGTTATGGGGCAGTAACATCACACTTTTCAAAACGTGTTTTTCAGCCCGAAATAAACGCGTTTCTTCAGACAACTGAATCCCCATGTAACAGCAAGGCTCAGAAGAACCCACACACTCAGCCCTTAACCCCAGTGTACAGAAAGTGTCAAAACGTGTTTTTCAGCAGAAATAAACATGTTTCTCCAAGTTTGGTCAACCCCATGTAAGTTATGGGGCAGTAACATCACACTTTTCAAAACGTGTTTTTCAGCCCGAAATGAACGCGTTTTTTCAGACAACTGAATCTACTTGTAACAGCAAGGCTCAGAAGTGCCCACACACTCATCCATTAACCCCAGTGTGCAGAAAGTGTCAAAACGTGTTTTTCAGCAGAAATAAACATGTTTCTGCAAGTTTGGTCAACCCCATGTAAGTTATGGGGCAGTAACATCACACTTTTCAAAACGTGTTTTTCAGCCCGAAATAAACACGTTTTTTCAGGCAACTGAATCTACTTGTAACAGCAAGGCTCAGAAGTGCCCACACACTCATCCATTAACCCCAGTGTGCAGAAAGTGTCAAAACGTGTTTTTCAGCAGAAATAAACATGTTTCTGCAAGTTTGGTCAACCCCATGTAAGTTATGGGGCAGTAACATCACACTTTTCAAAACGTGTTTTTCAGCCCGAAATAAACACGTTTTTTCAGGCAACTGAATCTACTTGTAACAGCAAGGCTCAGAAGTGCCCACACACTCAGCCCTTAACCCCAGTGTGCAGAAAGAGTCAAAACGTGTTTTTCAGCAAAAATAAACATGTTTCTGCAAGTTTGGTCAACCCCATGTAAGTTATGGGGCAGTAACATCACACTTTTCAAAACGTGTTTTTCAGCCCGAAATAAACGCGTTTTTTCAGACAACTGAATCTACTTGTAACAGCAAGGCTCAGAAGTGCCCACACACTCAGCCCTTAACCCCAGTGTGCAGAAAGGGTCAAAACGTGTTTTTCAGCAGAAATAAACATGTTTCTGCAAGTTTGGTCAACCCCATGTAAGTTATGGGGCAGTAACAAGACACTTTTCAAAACGTGTTTTTCAGCCCGAAATAAACGCGTTTTTTCAGACAGCAGAATCTCAGTGTAACTGCTAGGCTCAGAAGAGCCCACACACTCAGCTCTTAACCCCAGTGTGCAGAAAGTGTCCAAACGTGTTTTTCAGCAGAAATAAACATGTTTCTGCAAGTTTGGTCACCCCCATGTAAGTTATGGGGCAGTAACAAGACACTTTTCAAAACGTGTTTTTCAGCCCGAAATAAACGCGTTTTTTCAGACAACTGAATCTCCTTGTAATAGTAAGGCTCAGAAGAGCCCACACACTCAGCCCTTAACCCCAGTGTACAGAAAGTGTCAAAACGTGTTTTTCAGCAGAAATAAACATGTTTCTGCAAGTTTGGTCAACCCCATGTAAGTTATGGGGCAGTAACATCACACTTTTCAAAACGTGTTTTTCAGCCCGAAATAAACGCGTTTTTTCAGACAACTGAATCTACTTGTAACAGCAAGGCTCAGAAGTGCCCACACACTCAGCCCTTAACCCCAGTGTGCAGAAAGGGTCAAAATGTGTTTTTCAGCAGAAATAAACATGTTTCTGCAAGTTTGGTCAACCCCATGTAAGTTATGGGGCAGTAACATCACACTTTTCAAAACGTGTTTTTCAGCCCGAAATAAACGCGTTTTTTCAGACAACTGAATCCCCATGTAACAGCAAGGCTCAGAAGAACCCACACACTCAGCCCTTAACCCCAGTGTACAGAAAGTGTCAAAACGTGTTTTTCAGCCCGAAATAAACGCGTTTTTTCAGACAGCAGAATCTCAGTGTAACTGCTAGGCTCAGAAGAGCCCACACACTCAGCTCTTAACCCCAGAGTGCAGAAAGTGTCCAAACGTGTTTTTCAGCAGAAATAAACATGTTTCTGCAAGTTTGGTCAACCCCATGTAAGTTATGGGGCAGTAACATCACACTTTTCAAAACGTGTTTTTCAGCCCGAAATAAACGCGTTTTTTCAGACAACTGAATCTACTTGTAACAGCAAGGCTCAGAAGTGCCCACACACTCAGCCCTTAACCCCAGTGTGCAGAAAGGGTCAAAACGTGTTTTTCAGCAGAAATAAACATGTTTCTGCACGTTTGGTCAACCCCATGTAAGTTATGGGGCAGTAACAAGACACTTTTCAAAACGTGTTTTTCAGCCCGAAATAAACGCGTTTTTTCAGACAGCAGAATCTCAGTGTAACTGCTAGGCTCAGAAGAGCCCACACACTCAGCTCTTAACCCCAGTGTGCAGAAAGTGTCCAAACGTGTTTTTCAGCAGAAATAAACATGTTTCTGCAAGTTTGGTCACCCCCATGTAAGTTATGGGGCAGTAACATCACACTTTTCAAAACGTGTTTTTCAGGCCGAAATAAACGCGTTTTTTCAGACAACTGAATCTACTTGTAACAGCAAGGCTCAGAAGTGCCCACACACTCAGCCCTTAACCCCAGTGTGCAGAAAGGGTCAAAACGTGTTTTTCAGCAGAAATAAACATGTTTCTGCAAGTTTGGTCAACCCCATGTAAGTTATGGGGCAGTAACATCACACTTTTCAAAACGTGTTTTTCAGCCCGAAATAAACGCGTTTTTTCAGGCAACTGAATCTACTTGTAACAGCAAGGCTCAGAAGTGCCCACACACTCAGCCCTTAACCCCAGTGTGCAGAAAGGGTCAAAACGTGTTTTTCAGCAGAAATAAACATGTTTCTGCAAGTTTGGTCAACCCCATGTAAGTTATGGGGCAGTAACATCACACTTTTCAAAACGTGTTTTTCAGCCCGAAATAAACGCGTTTTTTCAGACAGCAGAATCTCATTGTAACTGCTAGGCTCAGAAGAGCCCACACACTCAGCTCTTAACCCCAGTGTGCAGAAAGTGTCCAAACGTGTTTTTCAGCAGAAATAAACATGTTTCTGCAAGTTTGGTCACCCCCATGTAAGTTATGGGGCAGTAACATCACACTTTTCAAAACGTGTTTTTCAGCCCGAAATAAACGCGTTTTTTCAGACAACTGAATCTACTTGTAACAGCAAGGCTCAGAAGTGCCCACACACTCAGCCCTTAACCCCAGTGTGCAGAAAGGGGCAAAACGTGTTTTTCAGCAGAAATAAACATGTTTCTGCAAGTTTGGTCAACCCCATGTAAGTTATGGGGCAGTAACATCACACTTTTCAAAACGTGTTTTTCAGCCCGAAATAAACGCGTTTTTTCAGGCAACTGAATCTACTTGTAACAGCAAGGCTCAGAAGTGCCCACACACTCAGCCCTTAACCCCATTGTGCAGAAAGGGTCAAAACGTGTTTTTCAGCAGAAATAAACATGTTTCTGCAAGTTTGGTCACCCCCATGTAAGTTATGGGGCAGTAACAAGACACTTTTCAAAACGTGTTTTTCAGCCCGAAATAAACGCGTTTTTTCAGACAGCAGAATCTCAGTGTAACTGCTAGGCTCAGAAGAGCCCACACAATCAGCTCTTAACCCCAGTGTGCAGAAAGTGTCCAAACGTGTTTTTCAGCAGAAATAAACATGTTTCTGCAAGTTTGGTCACCCCCATGTAAGTTATGGGGCAGTAACAAGACACTTTTCAAAACGTGTTTTTCAGCCCGAAATAAACGCGTTTTTTCAGACAACTGAATCTACTTGTAACAGCAAGGCTCAGAAGTGCCCACACACTCAGCCCTTAACCCCAGTGTGCAGAAAGGGTCAAAACGTGTTTTTCAGCAGAAATAAACATGTTTCTGCACGTTTGGTCAACCCCATGTAAGTTATGGGGCAGTAACAAGACACTTTTCAAAACGTGTTTTTCAGCCCGAAATAAACGCGTTTTTTCAGACAACTGAATCTACTTGTAACAGCAAGGCTCAGAAGTGCCCACACACTCAGCCCTTAACCCCAGTGTGCAGAAAGTGTCCAAACGTGTTTTTCAGCAGAAATAAACATGTTTCTGCAAGTTTGGTCACCCCCATGTAAGTTATGGGGCAGTAACATCACACTTTTCAAAACGTGTTTTTCAGCCCGAAATAAACGCGTTTTTTCAGACAACTGAATCTACTTGTAACAGCAAGGCTCAGAAGTGCCCACACACTCAGCCCTTAACCCCAGTGTGCAGAAAGGGTCAAAACGTGTTTTTCAGCAGAAATAAACATGTTTCTGCAAGTTTGGTCAACCCCATGTAAGTTATGGAGCAGTAACATCACACTTTTCAAAACGTGTTTTTCAGCCCGAAATAAACGCGTTTTTTCAGACAACTGAATCCCCATGTAACAGCAAGGCTCAGAAGAACCCACACACTCAGCCCTTAACCCCAGTGTGCAGAAAGGGTCAAAACGTGTTTTTCAGCAGAAATAAACATGTTTCTGCAAGTTTGGTCAACCCCATGTAAGTTATGGGGCAGTAACATCACACTTTTCAAAACGTGTTTTTCAGCCCGAAATAAACGCGTTTTTTCAGACAACTGAATCTACTTGTAACAGCAAGGCTCAGAAGTGCCCACACACTCAGCCCTTAACCCCAGTGTGCAGAAAGGGTCAAAACGTGTTTTTCAGCAGAAATAAACATGTTTCTGCAAGTTTGGTCAACCCCATGTAAGTTATGGGGCAGTAACATCACACTTTTCAAAACGTGTTTTTCAGCCCGAAATAAACGCGTTTCTTCAGACAACTGAATCCCCATGTAACAGCAAGGCTCAGAAGAACCCACACACTCAGCCCTTAACCCCAGTGTACAGAAAGTGTCAAAACGTGTTTTTCAGCAGAAATAAACATGTTTCTGCAAGTTTGGTCAACCCCATGTAAGTTATGGAGCAGTAACATCACACTTTTCAAAACGTGTTTTTCAGCCCGAAATAAACGCGTTTTTTCAGACAACTGAATCTACTTGTAACAGCAAGGCTCAGAAGTGCCCACACACTCAGCCCTTAACCCCAGTGTGCAGAAAGGGTCAAAACGTGTTTTTCAGCAGAAATAAACATGTTTCTGCAAGTTTGGTCAACCCCATGTAAGTTATGGGGCAGTAACATCACACTTTTCAAAACGTGTTTTTCAGCCCGAAATAAACGCGTTTTTTCAGGCAACTGAATCTACTTGTAACAGCAAGGCTCAGAAGTGCCCACACACTCAGCCCTTAACCCCAGTGTGCAGAAAGGGTCAAAACGTGTTTTTCAGCAGAAATAAACATGTTTCTGCAAGTTTGGTCAACCCCATGTAAGTTATGGGGCAGTAACATCACACTTTTCAAAACGTGTTTTTCAGCCCGAAATAAACACGTTTTTTCAGACAACTGAATCTACTTGTAACAGCAAGGCTCAGAAGTGCCCACACACTCAGCCCTTAACCCCAGTGTGCAGAAAGGGTCAAAACGTGTTTTTCAGCAGAAATAAACATGTTTCTGCAAGTTTGGTCAACCCCATGTAAGTTATGGGGCAGTAACATCACACTTTTCAAAACGTGTTTTTCAGCCCGAAATAAACGCGTTTCTTCAGACAACTGAATCCCCATGTAACAGCAAGGCTCAGAAGAACCCACACACTCAGCCCTTAACCCCAGTGTACAGAAAGTGTCAAAACGTGTTTTTCAGCAGAAATAAACATGTTTCTCCAAGTTTGGTCAACCCCATGTAAGTTATGGGGCAGTAACATCACACTTTTCAAAACGTGTTTTTCAGCCGGAAATAAACACGTTTTTTCAGGCAACTGAATCTACTTGTAACAGCAAGGCTCAGAAGTGCCCACACACTCAGCCCTTAACCCCAGTGTGCAGAAAGGGTCAAAACGTGTTTTTCAGCAGAAATAAACATGTTTCTGCAAGTTTGGTCAACCCCATGTAAGTTATGGGGCAGTAACATCACACTTTTCAAAACGTGTTTTTCAGCCCGAAATAAACGCGTTTTTTCAGACAGCAGAATCTCAGTGTAACTGCTAGGCTCAGAAGAGCCCACACACTCAGCTCTTAACCCCAGTGTGCAGAAAGTGTCCAAACGTGTTTTTCAGCAGAAATAAACATGTTTCTGCAAGTTTGGTCACCCCCATGTAAGTTATGGGGCAGTAACAAGACACTTTTCAAAACGTGTTTTTCAGCCCGAAATAAACGCGTTTTTTCAGACAACTGAATCTCCTTGTAATAGTAAGGCTCAGAAGAGCCCACACACTCAGCCCTTAACCCCAGTGTACAGAAAGTGTCAAAACGTGTTTTTCAGCAGAAATAAACATGTTTCTGCAAGTTTGGTCAACCCCATGTAAGTTATGGGGCAGTAACATCACACTTTTCAAAACGTGTTTTTCAGCCCGAAATAAACGCGTTTTTTCAGACAACTGAATCCCCATGTAACAGCAAGGCTCAGAAGAACCCACACACTCAGCCCTTAACCCCAGTGTACAGAAAGTGTCAAAACGTGTTTTTCAGCCCGAAATAAACGCGTTTTTTCAGACAGCAGAATCTCAGTGTAACTGCTAGGCTCAGAAGAGCCCACACACTCAGCTCTTAACCCCAGAGTGCAGAAAGTGTCCAAACGTGTTTTTCAGCAGAAATAAACATGTTTCTGCAAGTTTGGTCAACCCCATGTAAGTTATGGGGCAGTAACATCACACTTTTCAAAACGTGTTTTTCAGCCCGAAATAAACGCGTTTTTTCAGACAACTGAATCTACTTGTAACAGCAAGGCTCAGAAGTGCCCACACACTCAGCCCTTAACCCCAGTGTGCAGAAAGGGGCAAAACGTGTTT
Organism: Lepisosteus oculatus; assembly: GCF_040954835.1. Taxonomy (NCBI): domain Eukaryota; kingdom Metazoa; phylum Chordata; class Actinopteri; order Semionotiformes; family Lepisosteidae; genus Lepisosteus; species Lepisosteus oculatus. Next base: position 10,432 of record NW_027167752.1, on the reverse strand, counting down.
TTCAGCAGAAATAAACATGTTTCTGCACGTTTGGTCAACCCCATGTAAGTTATGGGGCAGTAACAAGACACTTTTCAAAACGTGTTTTTCAGCCCGAAATAAACGCGTTTTTTCAGACAGCAGAATCTCAGTGTAACTGCTAGGCTCAGAAGAGCCCACACACTCAGCTCTTAACCCCAGTGTGCAGAAAGTGTCCAAACGTGTTTTTCAGCAGAAATAAACATGTTTCTGCAAGTTTGGTCACCCCCATGTAAGTTATGGGGCAGTAACATCACACTTTTCAAAACGTGTTTTTCAGCCCGAAATAAACGCGTTTTTTCAGACAACTGAATCTACTTGTAACAGCAAGGCTCAGAAGTGCCCACACACTCAGCCCTTAACCCCAGTGTGCAGAAAGGGTCAAAACGTGTTTTTCAGCAGAAATAAACATGTTTCTGCAAGTTTGGTCAACCCCATGTAAGTTATGGGGCAGTAACATCACACTTTTCAAAACGTGTTTTTCAGCCCGAAATAAACGCGTTTTTTCAGGCAACTGAATCTACTTGTAACAGCAAGGCTCAGAAGTGCCCACACACTCAGCCCTTAACCCCAGTGTGCAGAAAGGGTCAAAACGTGTTTTTCAGCAGAAATAAACATGTTTCTGCAAGTTTGGTCAACCCCATGTAAGTTATGGGGCAGTAACATCACACTTTTCAAAACGTGTTTTTCAGCCCGAAATAAACGCGTTTTTTCAGACAGCAGAATCTCAGTGTAACTGCTAGGCTCAGAAGAGCCCACACACTCAGCTCTTAACCCCAGTGTGCAGAAAGTGTCCAAACGTGTTTTTCAGCAGAAATAAACATGTTTCTGCAAGTTTGGTCACCCCCATGTAAGTTATGGGGCAGTAACATCACACTTTTCAAAACGTGTTTTTCAGCCCGAAATAAACGCGTTTTTTCAGACAACTGAATCTACTTGTAACAGCAAGGCTCAGAAGTGCCCACACACTCAGCCCTTAACCCCAGTGTGCAGAAAGGGGCAAAACGTGTTTTTCAGCAGAAATAAACATGTTTCTGCAAGTTTGGTCAACCCCATGTAAGTTATGGGGCAGTAACATCACACTTTTCAAAACGTGTTTTTCAGCCCGAAATAAACGCGTTTTTTCAGGCAACTGAATCTACTTGTAACAGCAAGGCTCAGAAGTGCCCACACACTCAGCCCTTAACCCCATTGTGCAGAAAGGGTCAAAACGTGTTTTTCAGCAGAAATAAACATGTTTCTGCAAGTTTGGTCACCCCCATGTAAGTTATGGGGCAGTAACAAGACACTTTTCAAAACGTGTTTTTCAGCCCGAAATAAACGCGTTTTTTCAGACAGCAGAATCTCAGTGTAACTGCTAGGCTCAGAAGAGCCCACACACTCAGCTCTTAACCCCAGTGTGCAGAAAGTGTCCAAACGTGTTTTTCAGCAGAAATAAACATGTTTCTGCAAGTTTGGTCACCCCCATGTAAGTTATGGGGCAGTAACAAGACACTTTTCAAAACGTGTTTTTCAGCCCGAAATAAACGCGTTTTTTCAGACAACTGAATCTCCTTGTAATAGTAAGGCTCAGAAGAGCCCACACACTCAGCCCTTAACCCCAGTGTACAGAAAGTGTCAAAACGTGTTTTTCAGCAGAAATAAACATGTTTCTGCAAGTTTGGTCAACCCCATGTAAGTTATGGGGCAGTAACATCACACTTTTCAAAACGTGTTTTTCAGCCCGAAATAAACGCGTTTTTTCAGACAACTGAATCTACTTGTAACAGCAAGGCTCAGAAGTGCCCACACACTCAGCCCTTAACCCCAGTGTGCAGAAAGGGTCCAAACGTGTTTTTCAGCAGAAATAAACATGTTTCTGCAAGTTTGGTCACCCCCATGTAAGTTATGGGGCAGTAACATCACACTTTTCAAAACGTGTTTTTCAGCCCGAAATAAACGCGTTTTTTCAGACAACTGAATCTACTTGTAACAGCAAGGCTCAGAAGTGCCCACACACTCAGCCCTTAACCCCAGTGTGCAGAAAGGGTCAAAACGTGTTTTTCAGCAGAAATAAACATGTTTCTGCAAGTTTGGTCAACCCCATGTAAGTTATGGGGCAGTAACATCACACTTTTCAAAACGTGTTTTTCAGCCCGAAATAAACGCGTTTTTTCAGGCAACTGAATCTACTTGTAACAGCAAGGCTCAGAAGTGCCCACACACTCAGCCCTTAACCCCAGTGTGCAGAAAGGGTCAAAACGTGTTTTTCAGCAGAAATAAACATGTTTCTGCAAGTTTGGTCAACCCCATGTAAGTTATGGGGCAGTAACATCACACTTTTCAAAACGTGTTTTTCAGCCCGAAATAAACGCGTTTTTTCAGACAGCAGAATCTCAGTGTAACTGCTAGGCTCAGAAGAGCCCACACACTCAGCTCTTAACCCCAGTGTGCAGAAAGTGTCCAAACGTGTTTTTCAGCAGAAATAAACATGTTTCTGCAAGTTTGGTCACCCCCATGTAAGTTATGGGGCAGTAACATCACACTTTTCAAAACGTGTTTTTCAGCCCGAAATAAACGCGTTTTTTCAGACAACTGAATCTACTTGTAACAGCAAGGCTCAGAAGTGCCCACACACTCAGCCCTTAACCCCAGTGTGCAGAAAGGGGCAAAACGTGTTTTTCAGCAGAAATAAACATGTTTCTGCAAGTTTGGTCAACCCCATGTAAGTTATGGGGCAGTAACATCACACTTTTCAAAACGTGTTTTTCAGCCCGAAATAAACGCGTTTTTTCAGGCAACTGAATCTACTTGTAACAGCAAGGCTCAGAAGTGCCCACACACTCAGCCCTTAACCCCATTGTGCAGAAAGGGTCAAAACGTGTTTTTCAGCAGAAATAAACATGTTTCTGCAAGTTTGGTCACCCCCATGTAAGTTATGGGGCAGTAACAAGACACTTTTCAAAACGTGTTTTTCAGCCCGAAATAAACGCGTTTTTTCAGACAGCAGAATCTCAGTGTAACTGCTAGGCTCAGAAGAGCCCACACACTCAGCTCTTAACCCCAGTGTGCAGAAAGTGTCCAAACGTGTTTTTCAGCAGAAATAAACATGTTTCTGCAAGTTTGGTCACCCCCATGTAAGTTATGGGGCAGTAACAAGACACTTTTCAAAACGTGTTTTTCAGCCCGAAATAAACGCGTTTTTTCAGACAACTGAATCTCCTTGTAATAGTAAGGCTCAGAAGAGCCCACACACTCAGCCCTTAACCCCAGTGTACAGAAAGTGTCAAAACGTGTTTTTCAGCAGAAATAAACATGTTTCTGCAAGTTTGGTCAACCCCATGTAAGTTATGGGGCAGTAACATCACACTTTTCAAAACGTGTTTTTCAGCCCGAAATAAACGCGTTTTTTCAGACAACTGAATCTACTTGTAACAGCAAGGCTCAGAAGTGCCCACACACTCAGCCCTTAACCCCAGTGTGCAGAAAGGGTCAAAACGTGTTTTTCAGCAGAAATAAACATGTTTCTGCACGTTTGGTCAACCCCATGTAAGTTATGGGGCAGTAACAAGACACTTTTCAAAACGTGTTTTTCAGCCCGAAATAAACGCGTTTTTTCAGACAACTGAATCTACTTGTAACAGCAAGGCTCAGAAGTGCCCACACACTCAGCCCTTAACCCCAGTGTGCAGAAAGTGTCAAAACGTGTTTTTCAGCAGAAATAAACATGTTTCTGCAAGTTTGGTCACCCCCATGTAAGTTATGGGGCAGTAACATCACACTTTTCAAAACGTGTTTTTCAGCCCGAAATAAACGCGTTTTTTCAGACAACTGAATCTACTTGTAACAGCAAGGCTCAGAAGTGCCCACACACTCAGCCCTTAACCCCAGTGTGCAGAAAGGGTCAAAACGTGTTTTTCAGCAGAAATAAACATGTTTCTGCAAGTTTGGTCAACCCCATGTAAGTTATGGGGCAGTAACATCACACTTTTCAAAACGTGTTTTTCAGCCCGAAATGAACGCGTTTTTTCAGACAACTGAATCTACTTGTAACAGCAAGGCTCAGAAGTGCCCACACACTCATCCATTAACCCCAGTGTGCAGAAAGTGTCAAAACGTGTTTTTCAGCAGAAATAAACATGTTTCTGCAAGTTTGGTCAACCCCATGTAAGTTATGGGGCAGTAACATCACACTTTTCAAAACGTGTTTTTCAGCCCGAAATAAACACGTTTTTTCAGGCAACTGAATCTACTTGTAACAGCAAGGCTCAGAAGTGCCCACACACTCAGCCCTTAACCCCAGTGTGCAGAAAGAGTCAAAACGTGTTTTTCAGCAAAAATAAACATGTTTCTGCAAGTTTGGTCAACCCCATGTAAGTTATGGGGCAGTAACATCACACTTTTCAAAACGTGTTTTTCAGCACGAAATAAACGCGTTTTTTCAGACAACTGAATCTACTTGTAACAGCAAGGCTCAGAAGTGCCCACACACTCAGCCCTTAACCCCAGTGTGCAGAAAGGGTCAAAACGTGTTTTTCAGCAGAAATAAACATGTTTCTGCAAGTTTGGTCAACCCCATGTAAGTTATGGGGCAGTAACAAGACACTTTTCAAATCGTGTTTTTCAGCCCGAAATAAACGCGTTTTTTCAGACAGCAGAATCTCAGTGTAACTGCTAGGCTCAGAAGAGCCCACACACTCAGCTCTTAACCCCAGTGTGCAGAAAGTGTCCAAACGTGTTTTTCAGCAGAAATAAACATGTTTCTGCAAGTTTGGTCACCCCCATGTAAGTTATGGGGCAGTAACAAGACACTTTTCAAAACGTGTTTTTCAGCCCGAAATAAACGCGTTTTTTCAGACAACTGAATCTCCTTGTAATAGTAAGGCTCAGAAGAGCCCACACACTCAGCCCTTAACCCCAGTGTACAGAAAGTGTCAAAACGTGTTTTTCAGCAGAAATAAACATGTTTCTGCAAGTTTGGTCAACCCCATGTAAGTTATGGGGCAGTAACATCACACTTTTCAAAACGTGTTTTTCAGCCCGAAATAAACGCGTTTTTTCAGACAACTGAATCTACTTGTAACAGCAAGGCTCAGAAGTGCCCACACACTCAGCCCTTAACCCCAGTGTGCAGAAAGTGTCCAAACGTGTTTTTCAGCAGAAATAAACATGTTTCTGCAAGTTTGGTCACCCCCATGTAAGTTATGGGGCAGTAACATCACAATTTTCAAAACGTGTTTTTCAGCCCGAAATAAACGCGTTTTTTCAGACAACTGAATCTACTTGTAACAGCAAGGCTCAGAAGTGCCCACACACTCAGCCCTTAACCCCAGTGTGCAGAAAGGGTCAAAACGTGTTTTTCAGCAGAAATAAACATGTTTCTGCACGTTTGGTCAACCCCATGTAAGTTATGGGGCAGTAACAAGACACTTTTCAAAACGTGTTTTTCAGCCCGAAATAAACGCGTTTTTTCAGACAGCAGAATCTCAGTGTAACTGCTAGGCTCAGAAGTGCCCACACACTCAGCTCTTAACCCCAGTGTGCAGAAAGTGTCCAAACGTGTTTTTCAGCAGAAATAAACATGTTTCTGCAAGTTTGGTCACCCCCATGTAAGTTATGGGGCAGTAACATCACACTTTTCAAAACGTGTTTTTCAGCCCGAAATAAACGCGTTTTTTCAGACAACTGAATCTACTTGTAACAGCAAGGCTCAGAAGTGCCCACACACTCAGCCCTTAACCCCAGTGTGCAGAAAGGGTCAAAACGTGTTTTTCAGCAGAAATAAACATGTTTCTGCAAGTTTGGTCAACCCCATGTAAGTTATGGGGCAGTAACATCACACTTTTCAAAACGTGTTTTTCAGCCCGAAATAAACGCGTTTTTTCAGGCAACTGAATCTACTTGTAACAGCAAGGCTCAGAAGTGCCCACACACTCAGCCCTTAACCCCAGTGTGCAGAAAGGGTCAAAACGTGTTTTTCAGCAGAAATAAACATGTTTCTGCAAGTTTGGTCAACCCCATGTAAGTTATGGGGCAGTAACATCACACTTTTCAAAACGTGTTTTTCAGCCCGAAATAAACGCGTTTTTTCAGACAGCAGAATCTCAGTGTAACTGCTAGGCTCAGAAGAGCCCACACACTCAGCTCTTAACCCCAGTGTGCAGAAAGTGTCCAAACGTGTTTTTCAGCAGAAATAAACATGTTTCTGCAAGTTTGGTCACCCCCATGTAAGTTATGGGGCAGTAACATCACACTTTTCAAAACGTGTTTTTCAGCCCGAAATAAACGCGTTTTTTCAGACAACTGAATCTACTTGTAACAGCAAGGCTCAGAAGTGCCCACACACTCAGCCCTTAACCCCAGTGTGCAGAAAGGGGCAAAACGTGTTTTTCAGCAGAAATAAACATGTTTCTGCAAGTTTGGTCAACCCCATGTAAGTTATGGGGCAGTAACATCACACTTTTCAAAACGTGTTTTTCAGCCCGAAATAAACGCGTTTTTTCAGGCAACTGAATCTACTTGTAACAGCAAGGCTCAGAAGTGCCCACACACTCAGCCCTTAACCCCATTGTGCAGAAAGGGTCAAAACGTGTTTTTCAGCAGAAATAAACATGTTTCTGCAAGTTTGGTCACCCCCATGTAAGTTATGGGGCAGTAACAAGACACTTTTCAAAACGTGTTTTTCAGCCCGAAATAAACGCGTTTTTTCAGACAGCAGAATCTCAGTGTAACTGCTAGGCTCAGAAGAGCCCACACACTCAGCTCTTAACCCCAGTGTGCAGAAAGTGTCCAAACGTGTTTTTCAGCAGAAATAAACATGTTTCTGCAAGTTTGGTCACCCCCATGTAAGTTATGGGGCAGTAACAAGACACTTTTCAAAACGTGTTTTTCAGCCCGAAATAAACGCGTTTTTTCAGACAACTGAATCTCCTTGTAATAGTAAGGCTCAGAAGAGCCCACACACTCAGCCCTTAACCCCAGTGTACAGAAAGTGTCAAAACGTGTTTTTCAGCAGAAATAAACATGTTTCTGCAAGTTTGGTCAACCCCATGTAAGTTATGGGGCAGTAACATCACACTTTTCAAAACGTGTTTTTCAGCCCGAAATAAACGCGTTTTTTCAGACAACTGAATCTACTTGTAACAGCAAGGCTCAGAAGTGCCCACACACTCAGCCCTTAACCCCAGTGTGCAGAAAGGGTCAAAACGTGTTTTTCAGCAGAAATAAACATGTTTCTGCACGTTTGGTCAACCCCATGTAAGTTATGGGGCAGTAACAAGACACTTTTCAAAACGTGTTTTTCAGCCCGAAATAAACGCGTTTTTTCAGACAACTGAATCTACTTGTAACAGCAAGGCTCAGAAGTGCCCACACACTCAGCCCTTAACCCCAGTGTGCAGAAAGTGTCCAAACGTGTTTTTCAGCAGAAATAAACATGTTTCTGCAAGTTTGGTCACCCCCATGTAAGTTATGGGGCAGTAACATCACACTTTTCAAAACGTGTTTTTCAGCCCGAAATAAACGCGTTTTTTCAGACAACTGAATCTACTTGTAACAGCAAGGCTCAGAAGTGCCCACACACTCAGCCCTTAACCCCAGTGTGCAGAAAGGGTCAAAACGTGTTTTTCAGCAGAAATAAACATGTTTCTGCAAGTTTGGTCAACCCCATGTAAGTTATGGAGCAGTAACATCACACTTTTCAAAACGTGTTTTTCAGCCCGAAATAAACACGTTTTTTCAGGCAACTGAATCTACTTGTAACAGCAAGGCTCAGAAGTGCCCACACACTCAGCCCTTAACCCCAGTGTGCAGAAAGGGTCAAAACGTGTTTTTCAGCAGAAATAAACATGTTTCTGCAAGTTTGGTCAACCCCATGTAAGTTATGGGGCAGTAACATCACACTTTTCAAAACGTGTTTTTCAGCCCGAAATGAACGCGTTTTTTCAGACAACTGAATCTACTTGTAACAGCAAGGCTCAGAAGTGCCCACACACTCATCCATTAACCCCAGTGTGCAGAAAGTGTCAAAACGTGTTTTTCAGCAGAAATAAACATGTTTCTGCAAGTTTGGTCAACCCCATGTAAGTTATGGGGCAGTAACATCACACTTTTCAAAACGTGTTTTTCAGCCCGAAATAAACACGTTTTTTCAGGCAACTGAATCTACTTGTAACAGCAAGGCTCAGAAGTGCCCACACACTCAGCCCTTAACCCCAGTGTGCAGAAAGGGTCAAAACGTGTTTTTCAGCAGAAATAAACATGTTTCTGCAAGTTTGGTCAACCCCATGTAAGTTATGGGGCAGTAACAAGACACTTTTCAAAACGTGTTTTTCAGCCCGAAATAAACGCGTTTTTTCAGACAGCAGAATCTCAGTGTAACTGCTAGGCTCAGAAGAGCCCACACACTCAGCTCTTAACCCCAGTGTGCAGAAAGTGTCCAAACGTGTTTTTCAGCAGAAATAAACATGTTTCTGCAAGTTTGGTCACCCCCATGTAAGTTATGGGGCAGTAACAAGACACTTTTCAAAACGTGTTTTTCAGCCCGAAATAAACGCGTTTTTTCAGACAACTGAATCTCCTTGTAATAGTAAGGCTCAGAAGAGCCCACACACTCAGCCCTTAACCCCAGTGTACAGAAAGTGTCAAAACGTGTTTTTCAGCAGAAATAAACATGTTTCTGCAAGTTTGGTCAACCCCATGTAAGTTATGGGGCAGTAACATCACACTTTTCAAAACGTGTTTTTCAGCCCGAAATAAACGCGTTTTTTCAGACAACTGAATCTACTTGTAACAGCAAGGCTCAGAAGTGCCCACACACTCAGCCCTTAACCCCAGTGTGCAGAAAGGGTCAAAACGTGTTTTTCAGCAGAAATAAACATGTTTCTGCACGTTTGGTCAACCCCATGTAAGTTATGGGGCAGTAACATCACACTTTTCAAAACGTGTTTTTCAGCCCGAAATAAACGCGTTTTTTCAGACAACTGAATCTACTTGTAACAGCAAGGCTCAGAAGTGCCCACACACTCAGCCCTTAACCCCAGTGTGCAGAAAGGGTCAAAACGTGTTTTTCAGCAGAAATAAACATGTTTCTGCACGTTTGGTCAACCCCATGTAAGTTTTGGGGCAGTAACAAGACACTTTTCAAAACGTGTTTTTCAGCCCGAAATAAACGCGTTTTTTCAGACAGCAGAATCTCAGTGTAACTGCTAGGCTCAGAAGAGCCCACACACTCAGCCCTTAACCCCAGTGTGCAGAAAGTGTCCAAACGTGTTTTTCAGCAGAAATAAACATGTTTCTGCAAGTTTGGTCACCCCCATGTAAGTTATGGGGCAGTAACATCACACTTTTCAAAACGTGTTTTTCAGCCCGAAATAAACGCGTTTTTTCAGACAACTGAATCTACTTGTAACAGCAAGGCTCAGAAGTGCCCACACACTCAGCCCTTAACCCCAGTGTGCAGAAAGGGTCAAAACGTGTTTTTCAGCAGAAATAAACATGTTTCTGCAAGTTTGGTCAACCCCATGTAAGTTATGGGGCAGTAACAAGACACTTTTCAAAACGTGTTTTTCAGCCCGAAATAAACGCGTTTTTTCAGACAGCAGAATCTCAGTGTAACTGCTAGGCTCAGAAGAGCCCACACACTCAGCTCTTAACCCCAGTGTGCAGAAAGTGTCCAAACGTGTTTTTCAGCAGAAATAAACATGTTTCTGCAAGTTTGGTCACCCCCATGTAAGTTATGGGGCAGTAACAAGACACTTTTCAAAACGTGTTTTTCAGCCCGAAATAAACGCGTTTTTTCAGACAACTGAATCTCCTTGTAATAGTAAGGCTCAGAAGAGCCCACACACTCAGCCCTTAACCCCAGTGTACAGAAAGTGTCAAAACGTGTTTTTCAGCAGAAATAAACATGTTTCTGCAAGTTTGGTCAACCCCATGTAAGTTATGGGGCAGTAACATCACACTTTTCAAAACGTGTTTTTCAGCCCGAAATAAACGCGTTTTTTCAGACAACTGAATCTACTTGTAACAGCAAGGCTCAGAAGTGCCCACACACTCAGCCCTTAACCCCAGTGTGCAGAAAGGGTCAAAACGTGTTTTTCAGCAGAAATAAACATGTTTCTGCACGTTTGGTCAACCCCATGTAAGTTATGGGGCAGTAACATCACACTTTTCAAAACGTGTTTTTCAGCCCGAAATAAACGCGTTTTTTCAGACAACTGAATCTACTTGTAACAGCAAGGCTCAGAAGTGCCCACACACTCAGCCCTTAACCCCAGTGTGCAGAAAGGGTCAAAACGTGTTTTTCAGCAGAAATAAACATGTTTCTGCACGTTTGGTCAACCCCATGTAAGTTATGGGGCAGTAACAAGACACTTTTCAAAACGTGTTTTTCAGCCCGAAATAAACGCGTTTTTTCAGACAGCAGAATCGCAGT